>NC_084606.1:1174251-1236751 GCF_033807715.1 Cololabis saira
GTGTGTGTGTGTGTGTATGTGTGTGTGTGTGTGTGTGTGTGTGTGTGTGTGTGTGTGTGTGTGTGTGTGTGTGTGTGTGTGTGTGTGTGTGTGTGTATGTGTGTGTGTGTGTGTGTGTGTATGTGTGTGTGTGTGTGTGTGTGTGTGTGTGTGTGTGTGTGTGTGTGTGTGTGTGTGTGTGTGTGTGTGTGTGTGTGTGTGTGTGTGTGTGTGTGTGTGTATGTGTGTGTGTGTGTGTGTGTGTATGTGTGTGTGTGTGTGTGTGTGTGTGTGTGTGTGTGTGTGTGTGTGTGTGTGTATGTGTGTGTGTGTGTGTGTGTGTGTGTGTGTATGTGTGTGTGTGTGTGTGTGTGTGTGTGTGTGTGTGTGTGTGTGTGTGTGTGTGTATGTGTGTGTGTGTGTGTGTGTGTGTGTGTGTGTGTGTGTGTGTGTGTGTGTGTGTGTGTGTGTGTGTGTTGAGAAGGGGCCTTGTTGCTTGTTTAAAGGGTCATTCCACTTTATGTTGTTAGATCACAGATGAGGAGACTGGTGCCAGGGGAGTAGCAGGTGAAGATCCCACAGATAAAGAAAAGGGGGCTGCAAGAGCTGAGCTGCAAGTGGAAGACCCTCCTTCCAAGAGGACAGCACTTGAAGATCTACTTGGGGACTCATTTTCTGCTGAGCCAGCAGATCAGCCATTACAGGGAGTACAGAGAGAGATTGATATGTACAGAAGAGAGGCCTCTATTCCACTCACTAGTTGCCCTTTGAAGTGGTGGAGAGACAATCGTTCTCAGTATCCTTTGCTGTCTCAACTTGCCAAAGCATACCTCTCCATCCCTGCTACCTCAGTTCCAAGTGAACGTGTGTTTTCAACAGCAGGGGACATAGTTACTGCCCAAAGATCCCAACTGCTGCCAGAAAATGTGGATATGCTAATATTCCTGAAGAAGAATATGTCCATCTCTTAGGCTGGGAGCATGTGGCTGAAGCTAAATAACAGTCATGTTTCATTTTGAGTTTGGGACTTTTCACAGTTTATTTACTTTTATTTATTTATTTATTTAATTTAAGTTGTTCAATTTCTGGAAAAGAAAAAAGTAAGTTCAAACATGAGAGAAACTTTCAGTTTGTGGCAAAATATTTTTATTTGTTTGAAAATGAAGATGCATAATGCATAACTGACATTTACTTTTAGTTCAGTTTGTTGAAAATGGTTGGCCTGGCTTTGTTCTTCAAAACAGTTATGAAGTGTACTGTAACAATAGCACAGCATTGTTTTGTGTCTTTCAAATAAAAGACAATTTTTTCCAGTCACATTTTCCTCATTCATGGTTAAAAAAAAATACTGCTATAATATCGTATCGTATCGTTATCGTGAGATTAGTGTATCGTTACACCCCTAGTAGACTCTCAGAGTGGCTGATACCAGCTGAGCTGGATCTGGGCGAGGGAGGAAAAAAATCAGGACCAAAATCATTACAAGAGGGAAAAAGAGAGAGGAAAAAGGAAAAAGGGGAAAAAAAGAAAGAAAAGAAGGTGGAAAAACAGCGAAATTTCAAGAAAAAAGGCAAAATTTCGAGAAGTTCCTCTTCCTCCTCTTCCTTCCCTTCCTCCTTCTCCTCCTCCTCTTCTTCCTCCTCTTCTTCCTCCTCCTCCTCCTATTTTCCTCTTTTTTCTTCTTTTTTTCCTCTTTTTTCCTCTTTTCTTCCCTTTTTTCCTCTTTTCCTCCTTTTTTCCTTTTTTCCTCTTTTTTCCTTTTTCTTCTTCTTTTTCTCCTCTTTTTTTCCTCTTTTTTCTCTTGTTTTCCTCTTTTTTTCCCTTTCTTTTCCTCTTTTTTCTTCTTTTTTTCCTCCTTTTTTCCTTTTTTCTTCTCCTCTTTTTTCCTCTTTTTTCTCTTGTTTTCCTCTTTTTTTCCCTTTCCTTTCCTCTTTTCTTTTTTTTTCTTCTTTTTTTCCTCTTTTTTCCTCTTCTTCCCTTTTTTTCCTCTTTTCCTCCTTTTTTCCTTTTTTCCTTTTTTCTTCTTCTCTTTTTCCTCTTTTTTCCTCTTTTTTCTCTTTTTTCTCCTTTTTTTCCTCTTTTTTATCCTATTATTTCCTCTCTTTTCAACTTTTTTTCCTCCTTATTTTCCTCTTTTTTCCTATTTTTTTCTCTTTTTCCCTTCTTTTCCTCTTTTTTTCCTTTTTTCCTTCTTTTTTTTCCTTCTCTTTTTCCTGTATTTTTCTTGATTTTTTCCCCTCCCTCTGGCCCCGCCCCCTCCAGCCCTGGCCCCGCCCCCTCTGGTGACGTCATCACCTAGGTTCAGCAGCAGGAACAGAAGGTTCTAGAAGGTTCCTAGCTCTGTAAGGGTTAGGGTTAGGGTAAGGTAACCTCTGTAGACTCTCAGAGTGGCTGATACCAGCTGAGCTGGATCTGGGAAAAATCATCAGGACCAAAATCATTACAAGAGGGAAAAAGAGAGAGGAAAAAGGAAAAAAGGAAAAAGAAAGAAAGAAAAAAAGGCGAAATTTCAAGAAAAAAGGCAAAATTTTGAGAAATTCCTCCTCCTCCTCCTCCTCCTCCTCCTCCTCCTCCTCCTCCTTTTTTCCTCTTTTTTTCTGTTTTTTCCTTAATTTTCTTCTTTTTTTCCTATTTTTTCCTATTTTTTTTCCTTTTTCCCCATTTTTTCTCCTTTTTTCCTCTTTTCTTCCCTTTTTTTCCTCTTTTCCTCCTTTTTTCCTTTTTTCTTCTTCTCTTTTTCCTCTTTTTTCCTCCTCTTTTTCCTCTTTTTTCTCTTTTTTCTCCTCTTTTTTTTCCTCTTTTTTATCATATTATTTCCTCTCTTTTCAACTTTTTTTCCTCCTTATTTTCCTCTTTTTTCCAATTTTTTCCTCTTTTTTTCATCTTTTCTTCCTCTTTTTCCTTTTTTTTCTTCTTTTTCTCCTTTTTTCCTCTTTTTTTCTCTTTTTTTCCTCTTTTTTTCCCTTCTTTTCCTCTTTTTCTCCTTTTTTCCTCTTTTCTTCCCTTTTTTTCCTCTTTTCCTCCTTTTTTCCTTTTTTCTTCTTCTCTTTTTCCTCTTTTTTCCTCCTCTTTTTCCTCTTTTTTCTCTTTTTTCTCCTCTTTTTTTTCCTCTTTTTTATCATATTATTTCCTCTCTTTTCAACTTTTTTTCCTCCTTATTTTCCTCTTTTTTCCAATTTTTTCCTCTTTTTTTCATCTTTTCTTCCTCTTTTTCCTTTTTTTTCTTCTTTTTCTCCTTTTTTCCTCTTTTTTTCTCTTGTTTTCCTCTTTTTTTCCCTTCTTTTCCTCTTTTTTTCCTTTTTTCCTTCTTTTTTTTCCTTCTCTTTTCCCTGTATTTTTCTTGATTTTTTTCCCCTCCCTCTGGCCCCGCCCCCTCTGGTGACGTCATCACCTAGGTTCAGCAGCAGGAACAGAAGGTTCTAGAAGGTTCCTAGCTCTGTAAGGGTTAGGGTTAGGGTAAGGTAACCTCTGTAGACTCTCAGAGTGGCTGATACCAGCTGAGCTGGATCTGGGCGAGGGAGGAAAAAAATCAGGACCAAAATCATTACAAGAGGGAAAAAGAGAGAGGAAAAAGGAAAAAAGGAAAAAAAAAGAAAGAAAAAAAGGTGGAAAAACTGCGAAATTTCAAGAAAAAAGGCAAAATTTCGAGAAGTTCCTCTTCCTCCTCTTCCTTCCCTTCCTCCTTCTCCTCTTCCTCTTCCTTCTTTTTTTCCTCTTTTTTCCTCTTTTCTTCCTTTTTTTTCCTCTTTTCCTCCTTTTTTCCTTTTTTTTCTTCTCTTTTTCCTCTTTTTTTCTCTTTTTTCTCCTCTTTTTTTCCTCTTTTTTCCTCTCTTTTCAACTTTTTTCCTCTTTTTTCCTCTTTTCTTCCCTTTTTTTTTCCTCTTTTCCTCCTTTTTTCCTTTTTTCTTCTTCTCTTTTTCCTCTTTTTTCCTCCTCTTTTTCCTCTTTTTTCTCTTTTTTCTCCTCTTTTTTTTCCTTTTTTATCCTATTATTTCCTCTCTTTTCAACTTTTTTTCCTCCTTATTTTCCTCTTTTTTCCAATTTTTTCCTCTTTTTTTAATCTTTTCTTCCTCTTTTTTCCTTTTTTTCTTCTTTTTCTCCTTTTTTCCTCTTTTTTTCTCTTGTTTTCCTCTTTTTTTCCCTTCTTTTCCTCTTTTTTTCCTTTTTTCCTTCTTTTTTTTCCTTCTCTTTTTCCTGTATTTTTCTTGATTTTTTTCCCCTCCCTCTGGCCCCGCCCCCTCCAGCCCTGGCCCCGCCCCCTCTGGTGACGTCATCACCTAGGTTCAGCAGCAGGAACAGAAGGTTCTAGGTATGTCTCATACTGTATTTGTTTATTTAATTTCTTGATGCCTGACTGTTTTGTATTGTCCACTGTCAATGTTCTGACTGATTGAAACTTTTAAATAAAGTTTGAAAAAGAAAAAAAAAAAAAAAAAAAAAAAAAAAAACAGAAGGTTCTAGATTAGAACCTTCTGTTCCTGCTGCTGAACCTAGGTGATGACGTCACCAGAGGGGGCGGGGCCAGGGCTGGAGGGGGCGGGGCCAGAGGGTGGGGAAAAAATCAAGAAAAATACAGGAAAAAGAGAAGGAAAAAAAAGAAGGAAAAAAGAGGAGAAAAAGAAGAAGAAAAAGGAAAAAAGAGGAAAAAAGAGGAATAAAAGATGAAAAGAGGAAAAAATAGGAAAAAAGGAGGAAAAAGGAAGAAAAAAAGAGGAAAAAAGAGGAATAAAAGATGAAAAGAGAGGAAAAAAAGAGGAGAAAAAAGAGAAAAAAAGAGGAAAAAGAGAAGAAAAAAAGGAAAAAAGGAGGAAAAGAGGAAAAAAAGGGAAGAAAAGAGGAAAAAAGAGGAAAAAAAGAAGAAAAAATAGGAAAATAGGAGGAAGAGGAGGAAGAGGAGGAAGAAGAGGAGGAGGAGAAGGAGGAAGGGAAGGAAGAGGAGGAAGAGGAACTTCTCGAAATTTTGCCTTTTTTCTTGAAATTTCGCTGTTTTTCCACCTTCTTTTCTTTCTTTTTTTTCCCCTTTTTCCTTTTTCCTCTCTCTTTTTCCCTCTTGTAATGATTTTGGTCCTGATTTTTTTCCTCCCTCGCCCAGATCCAGCTCAGCTGGTATCAGCCACTCTGAGAGTCTACAGAGGTTACCTTACCCTAACCCTAACCCTTACAGAGCTAGGAACCTTCTAGAACCTTCTGTTCCTGCTGCTGAACCTAGGTGATGACGTCACCAGAGGGGGCGGGGCCAGGGCTGGAGGGGGCGGGGCCAGAGGGAGGGGAAAAAAATCAAGAAAAATACAGGAAAAAGAGAAGGAAAAAAAAGAAGGAAAAAAAGAGGAAAAGAAGGGAAAAAGAGAAAAAAAATAGGAAAAAAGGAGAAAAAGAAGAAGAAAAAGGAAAAAAGAGGAAAAAAGAAGAATAAAAGATGAAAAAAAGAGGAAAAAATAGGAAAAAAGGAGGAAAAAAGGAGAAAAAGAGAAAAAATAGGAAAAAAGAGGAAAAAAAGAAGAAAATAAAGAAAAAGGAGGAAAAGAAAGGGAAAAAAGAGGAGAAAAAAGAGGAAAAAAGAGGAAAAGAGGAAAAAAAGAGGAAAAGAAAGGGAAAAAAAGGAAAAAAGGAGAAAAAAAGAGGAAAAAAGGAGAAAAAGAAGAAAAAAAGGAAAAAAAGGAAAAAAGAGGAGGAAAAGATGAAAAAGAGAAGGAAAAAAGGAAAAAAAGAGGAAAAGAAGGGAAAAAAGAGGAAAAAAGAGGAAAACAAGATAAAAAAAGAGGAAAAAGGAGGAGAAAAAGAAGGAAAAAAAAAGGAAAAAATAGGAAGAAAAGATTAAAAAAGTGGAAAAAATAGGAAAAAAAGTTGAAAAGAGAGGAAAAAATAGAAAAAAAGGAGAAAAAAGAGGAGAGAAAAAAGAGAAAAAAAGAGGAAAAAAGAAGAAAAAGAGAAGAAAAGAAGGATGAAAAGAGGAAAAAAGAGGAAAAAAGGGAAGAAAAGAGGAAAAAAGAGGAAAAAAGAAGAAAAAAAGGAAAAAACAGAAAAAAGAGGAAAATAGGAGGAGGAGGAGGAAGAAGAGGAGGAAGAAGAGGAGGAGGAGAAGGAGGAAGGGAAGGAAGAGGAGGAGGAGAAGGAGGAAGGGAAGGAAGAGGAGGAAGAGGAACTTCTCGAAATTTTGCCTTTTTTCTTGAAATTTCGCTGTTTTTCCACCTTCTTTTCTTTCTTTTTTTTCCCCCTTTTCCTTTTTCCTCTCTCTTTTTCCCTCTTGTAATGATTTTGGTCCTGATGATTTTTCCCAGATCCAGCTCAGCTGGTATCAGCCACTCTGAGAGTCTACAGAGGTTACCTTACCCTAACCCTAACCCTTACAGAGCTAGGAACCTTCTAGAACCTTCTGTTCCTGCTGCTGAACCTAGGTGATGACGTCACCAGAGGGGGCGGGGCCAGGGCTGGAGGGGGCGGGGCCAGAGGGAGGGGAAAAAATCAAGAAAAATACAGGAAAAAGACAAGGAAAAAAAAGAAGGAAAAAAAGAGGAAAAGAAGGGAAAAAGAGAGGAAAACAAGATTAAAAAAGAGGAAAAAAGGAGAAAAAGAAGAAAAAAAGGAAAAAAGAGGAAGAAAAGATGAAAAAAAGAGGAACAAATTGGAAAAAAGAGGAAAATAAGGAGGAAAAAAAGTTGAAAAGAGAGGAAATAATAGGATAAAAAAGAGGAAAAAAAGAGGAGAAAAAAGAGAAAAAAGAGGAAAAAGAGGAGGAAAAAAGAGGAAAAAGAGAAGAAGAAAAAAGGAAAAAAGGAGGAAAAGAGGAAAAAAGGGAAGAAAAGAGGAAAAAATAGGAAAAAAAGAATAAAAAAGAGGAAAAGAAAGGGAAAAAAAGAGGAAAACAAGAGAAAAAAGAGGAAAAAAGAGGAGAAAAAGAAGAAGAAAAAGGAAAAAAGAGGAAAAAAGAGGAATAAAAGATGAAAAGAGGAAAAAATAGGAAAAAAGGAGGAAAAAAGGAAGAAAAAAAGAGGAAAAAAAGTTGAAAAGAGAGGAAAAAAGAGGAAAAAAAGGAGAAAAAAGAGGAAAAAGAGAAGAAAAAAAGGAAAAAAGGAGGAAAAAAGTTGAAAAGACAGGAAAAATAGGAGAAAACGAGGAGAAAAAAGAGGAAAAAATAGGAAAAAGGAGGAAAAAAGAAGAAAAGAGGAAAAAAAGTTGAAAAGAGAGGAAAAAAGAGGAAAAAAAGGAGGAAAAAGAGAAAAAAAGAGGAAAAAGAGAAGAAAAAAAAGGAAAAAAGGAGGAAAAAAAGTAGAAAAGACAGGAAAAATAGGAGAAAAAGAGGAGAAAAAAGGGAAGAAAAGAGGAAAAAAGAGGAAAAAAAGAAGAAAAAGAGAAGAAAAGAAGGATGAAAAGAGGAAAAAAGAGGAAAAAAGGGAAGAAAAGAGGAAAAAAGAGGAAAAAAAGAAGAAAAAAGAGGAAAAGAAAGGGAAAAAAGAGGAAAACAAGAGAAAAAAGAGGAAAAAAGAGGAGAAAAAAAGAGAAAAAGAGGAAAAAAGAGGAAAAAATAGGAATAAAAGATGAAAAGAGGAAAAAATTGGAAAAAAGGAGGAAAAAAGGAAGAAAAAAAGAGGAAAAAAAGTTGAAAAGAGAGGAAAAAAGAGGAAAAAAAGAGGAGAAAAAAGAGAAAAAGAGGAAAAGGAGAAGAAAAAAAAGGAAAAAAGGAAGAAAAGAGGAAAAAAAGGGAAGAAAAGAGGAAAAAAGAGGAAAAAAAGAAGAAAAAATAGGAAAAGAAAGGGAAAAAGAGGAAAACAAGAGAAAAAAGAGGAAAAAAGAGGAGAAAAAAAGAGAAAAAGAGGAAAAAAGAGGAAAAAGAGAAGAAAAGAAGGATGAAAAGAGGAAAAAAGAGGAAAAAAGGGAAGAAAAGAGGAAAAAAGAGGAAAAAAAGAAGAAAAAAAGGAAAAAACAGAAAAAAGAGGAAAATAGGAGGAGGAGGAGGAAGAAGAGGAGGAAGAGAAGGAGGTAGGGAAGGAAGAGGAGGAAGAGGAACTTCTCGAAATTTTGCCTTTTTTCTTGAAATTTCGCTGTTTTTCCACCTTCTTTTCTTTCTTTTTTTCCCCTTTTTCCTCTCTCTTTTTCCCTCTTGTAATGATTTTGGTCCTGATTTTTTTCCTCCCTCGCCCAGATCCAGCTCAGCTGGTATCAGCCACTCTGAGAGTCTACAGAGGTTACCTTACCCTAACCCTAACCCTTACAGAGCTAGGAACCTTCTAGAACCTTCTGTTCCTGCTGCTGAACCTAGGTGATGACGTCACCAGAGGGGGCGGGGCCAGGGCTAGAGGGGGCGGGGCCAGAGGGAGGGGAAAAAAATCAAGAAAAATACAGGAAAAAGAGAAGGAAAAAAAAGAAGGAAAAAAGGAAAAAAAGAGGAAAAGAAGGGAAAAAAAGGAAAAAAGAGGAAGAAAAGATGAAAAAAAGAGGAAAATAAGGAGGAAAAAAGTTGAAAAGAGAGGAAATAATAGGATAAAAAAGAGGAAAAAGAAGAGGAGAAAAAAGAGAAAAAAGAGGAAAAAGAGAAGAAGAAAAAAGAGGAAAAGAAAGGGAAAAAAAGAGGAAAACAAGAGAAAAAAAGGAGAAAAAGAAGAAGAAAAAGGAAAAAAGAGGAAAAATAGGAATAAAAGATGAAAAGAGGAAAAAAATGGAAAAAAGGAGGAAAAAAGGAAGAAAAAAAGAGGAAAAAAAGTTGAAAAGAGAGGAAAAAAGAGGAAAAAAAGAGGAGAAAAAAGAGAAAAAAAGAGGAAAAAGAGAAGAAAAAAAAGGAAAAAAGGAGGAAAAAAAGTTGAAAAGAGGAAAAAAAGGAGAAAAAGAGGAGAAAAAAGGAGAAAAAAAGAGAAAAAGAGGAAAAAAGAGGAAAAAGAAGGATGAAAAGAGGAAAAAAGAGGAAAAAAGGGAAGAAAAGAGGAAAAGAAAGGAAAAAAAAGAAAAAAGGAGAAAAAAAGAGGAGAAAAAGAAGAAAAAAAGGAGAAAAAAAAGAGGAGGAAAAGATGAAAAAGAGAAGGAAAAAAGGAAAAAAAGAGGAAAAGAAGGGAAAAAAGAGGAAAAAAGAGGAAAACAAGATAAAAAAGAGGAAAAAGGAGGAGAAAAAGAAGAAAAAAAAGGAAAAAATAGGAAGAAAAGAGGGGGCGGGGCCAGGGCTGGAGGGGGCGGGGCCAGAGGGAGGGGAAAAAAATCAAGAAAAATACAGGAAAAAGAGAAGGAAAAAAAAGAAGGAAAAAAGGAAAAAAAAGAGGAAAAGAAGGGAAAAAGAGGAAAACAAGAGAAAAAAAGAGGAAAAAAGGAGAAAAAGAAGAAAAAAAGGAAAAAAGAGGAAGAAAAGATGAAAAAAAGAGGAAAAAATTGGAAAAAAGAGGAAAATAAGGAGGAAAAAAAGTTGAAAAGAGAGGAAATAATAGGATAAAAAAGAGGAAAAAAAAGGAGAGAAAAGAGAAAAAAGAGGAAAAAGAGGAGGAAAAAAGAGGAAAAAGAGAAGAAGAAAAAAGGAAAAAAGGAGGAAAAGAGGAAAAAAAGGGAAGAAAAGAGGAAAAAAGAGGAAAAAAAGAAGGAAGAGGAAGAGGAGAATGAGGAAGGGAAGGAAGAGGAGGAAGAGGAACTTCTCGAAATTTTGCCTTTTTTCTTGAAATTTCGCTGTTTTTCCACCTTCTTTTCTTTCTTTTTTTCCCCTTTTTCCTCTCTCTTTCCCTCTTGTAATGATTTTGGTCCTGATTTTTTTCCTCCCTCGCCCAGATCCAGCTCAGCTGGTATCAGCCACTCTGAGAGTCTACAGAGGTTACCTTACCCTAACCCTAACCCTTACAGAGCTAGGAACCTTCTAGAACCTTCTGTTCCTGCTGCTGAACCAGCTAGGTGATGACGTCACCAGAGGGGGCGGGGCCAGGGCTGGAGGGGGCGGGGCCAGAGGGAGGGGAAAAAAATCAAGAAAAATACAGGAAAAAGAGAAGGAAAAAAAGAAGGAAAAAAGGAAAAAAAGAGGAAAAGAAGGGAAAAAAAGAGGAAAACAAGAAAAAAAAGAGGAAAAAATGAGAAAAAGAAGAAAAAAAAGGAAAAAAGAGGAAGAAAAGATGAAAAAAAGAGGAAAAAATTGGAAAAAAGAGGAAAATAAGGAGGAAAAAAGTTGAAAAGAGAGGAAATAATAGGATAAAAAAGAGGAAAAAGAAGAGGAGAAAAAAGAGAAAAAAGAGAAGAAGAAAAAAGAGGAAAAGAAAGGGAAAAAAAGAGGAAAACAAGAGAAAAAAAGGAGAAAAAGAAGAAGAAAAAGGAAAAAAGAGGAAAAAATAGGAATAAAAGATGAAAAGAGGAAAAAATTGGAAAAAAGGAGGAAAAAAGGAAGAAAAAAAGAGGAAAAAAAGTTGAAAAGAGAGGAAAAAAGAGGAAAAAAAGAGGAGAAAAAAGAGAAAAAGAGGAAAAGGAGAAGAAAAAAAAGGAAAAAAGGAAGAAAAGAGGAAAAAAAGGGAAGAAAAGAGGAAAAAAGAGGAAAAAAAGAAGAAAAAATAGGAAAAGAAAGGGAAAAAGAGGAAAACAAGAGAAAAAAGAGGAAAAAAGAGGAGAAAAAAAGAGAAAAAGAGGAAAAAAGAGGAAAAAGAGAAGAAAAGAAGGATGAAAAGAGGAAAAAAGAGGAAAAAAGGGAAGAAAAGAGGAAAAAAGAGGAAAAAAAGAAGAAAAAAAGGAAAAAACAGAAAAAAGAGGAAAATAGGAGGAGGAGGAGGAAGAAGAGGAGGAAGAGAAGGAGGTAGGGAAGGAAGAGGAGGAAGAGGAACTTCTCGAAATTTTGCCTTTTTTCTTGAAATTTCGCTGTTTTTCCACCTTCTTTTCTTTCTTTTTTTCCCCTTTTTCCTCTCTCTTTTTCCCTCTTGTAATGATTTTGGTCCTGATTTTTTTCCTCCCTCGCCCAGATCCAGCTCAGCTGGTATCAGCCACTCTGAGAGTCTACAGAGGTTACCTTACCCTAACCCTAACCCTTACAGAGCTAGGAACCTTCTAGAACCTTCTGTTCCTGCTGCTGAACCAGCTAGGTGATGACGTCACCAGAGGGGGCGGGGCCAGGGCTGGAGGGGGCGGGGCCAGAGGGAGGGGAAAAAAATCAAGAAAAATACAGGAAAAAGAGAAGGAAAAAAAAGAAGGAAAAAAGGAAAAAAAGAGGAAAAGAAGGGAAAAAAAGAGGAAAACAAGAAAAAAAAGAGGAAAAAATGAGAAAAAGACGAAAAAAAAGGAAAAAAGAGGAAGAAAAGATGAAAAAAAGAGGAAAAAATTGGAAAAAAGAGGAAAATAAGGAGGAAAAAAGTTGAAAAGAGAGGAAATAATAGGATAAAAAAGAGGAAAAAGAAGAGGAGAAAAAAGAGAAAAAAGAGAAGAAGAAAAAAGAGGAAAAGAAAGGGAAAAAAAGAGGAAAACAAGAGAAAAAAAGGAGAAAAAGAAGAAGAAAAAGGAAAAAAGAGGAAAAAATAGGAATAAAAGATGAAAAGAGGGAAAAATTGGAAAAAAGGAGGAAAAAAGGAAGAAAAAAAGAGGAAAAAAAGTTGAAAAGAGAGGAAAAAAGAGGAAAAAAAGAGGAGAAAAAAGAGAAAAAGAGGAAAAGGAGAAGAAAAAAAAGGAAAAAAGGAAGAAAAGAGGAAAAAAAGGGAAGAAAAGAGGAAAAAAGAGGAAAAAAAGAAGAAAAAATAGGAAAAGAAAGGGAAAAAGAGGAAAACAAGAGAAAAAAGAGGAAAAAAGAGGAGAAAAAAAGAGAAAAAGAGGAAAAAAGAGGAAAAAGAGAAGAAAAGAAGGATGAAAAGAGGAAAAAAGAGGAAAAAGGGAAGAAAAGAGGAAAAAAGAGGAAAAAAAGAAGAAAAAAAGGAAAAAACAGAAAAAAGAGGAAAATAGGAGGAGGAGGAGGAAGAAGAGGAGGAAGAAGAGGAGGAGGAGAAGGAGGAAGGGAAGGAAGAGGAGGAAGAGGAACTTCTCGAAATTTTGCCTTTTTTCTTGAAATTTCGCTGTTTTTCCACCTTCTTTTCTTTCTTTTTTTGCCCCTTTTTCCTTTTTCCTCTCTCTTTTTTCCCTCTTGTAATGATTTTGGTCCTGATGATTTTTCCCAGATCCAGCTCAGCTGGTATCAGCCACTCTGAGAGTCTACAGAGGTTACCTTACCCTAACCCTAACCCTTACAGAGCTAGGAACCTTCTAGAACCTTCTGTTCCTGCTGCTGAACCTAGGTGATGACGTCACCAGAGGGGGCGGGGCCAGGGCTGGAGGGGGCGGGGCCAGAGGGAGGGGGAAAAAATCAAGAAAAATACAGGAAAAAGAGAAGGAAAAAAAAGAAGGAAAAAAGGAAAAAAAGAGAAAAAGAGGAAAAAAGGAGAAAAAGAAGAAAAAGAGGAAAAAGAGAGGAAAAGAAGGGAAAAAAAGAGGAAAACAAGAGAAAAAAAGGAGGAAAAAAGGAGAAAAAGAAGAAAAAAAAGGAAAAAAGAGGAAGAAAAGATGAAAAAAAGAGGAAAAAATTGGAAAAAAGAGGAAAATAAGGAGGAAAAAAAGTTGAAAAGAGAGGAAATAATAGGATAAAAAAGAGGAAAAAAAGAGGAGAAAAAAGAGAAAAAAGAGGAAAAAGAGGAGGAAAAAAGAGGAAAAAGAGAAGAAGAAAAAAGGAAAAAAGGAGGAAAAGAGGAAAAAAAGGGAAGAAAAGAGGAAAAAAGAGGAAAAAAAGAAGAAAAAAGAGGAAAAGAAAGGGAAAAAAAGAGGAAAACAAGAGAAAAAAGAGGAAAAAAGATGAGAAAAAGAAGAAGAAAAAGGAAAAAAGAGGAAAAAAGAGGAATAAAAGATGAAAAGAGGAAAAAATTGGAAAAAAGGAGAAAAAAAGGAAGAAAAAAAGAGGAAAAAAAGTTGAAAAGAGAGGAAAAAAGAGGAAAAAAGGAGAAAAAAGAGAAAAAAAAGGAAAAAAGGAGGAAAAGAGGAAAAAGGAGGAGAAAAAAAGAGAAAAAGAGGAAAAAAGAGGAAAAAGAGAAGAAAAGAAGGATGAAAAGAGGAAAAAAGAGGAAAAAGGGAAGAAAAGAGGAAAAAAGAGGAAAAAAAGAAGAAAAAAAGGAAAAAACAGAAAAAAGAGGAAAATAGGAGGAGGAGGAGGAATGTTACGTGCCACAGAGGTAGGATTTTCTGTGGCTCTGCATTTCTCTTCCACCTTCTCCTCCCCTCCCTACCACTCATTCTCTGCAGGTGAGGTCCATAACCAGCAGCCATTCACCACCCATCTCCCATTGGCCAGCCTCTGGTTCCCTGTCTCTGCCCTCCTCCAATCAACTCCACCTGTGCCCTCCTCCAATCAACTCCACCTGTGCCCTATAAAAGGGCTGTTTGCCAGTTCCTGCTGGCTCTCTCTCATAGCAAGTTGATGGTTGCTTGCTTGCTTGCTTGCTAGAGTCCAGAAGCACAGCCTGCTGTTATTGCTATTATTCTGCTTCATAGTCTGGTGTATATGCCCTGCCTTGGGACAGGTAAGACGGGGGCCCCTATACACAGGCATCACGTAGTAGAATCTATGTTTAGTCACATTAGGTAAGGGATGGTTGCCACTATTGTATTTTTTGTCCCACTGGTTAGTGTAGTTAGGCAGACAGGCTTTTGGTTTCCTTATTAGACAGTTAGATAGAACTGTGTTCATCCTTAGCTGCTTATTTGTTATTTTGGCAACATCCACGTCCCCTGGCAGTGGCATACTTTTGTTTGGTCATTTTGTACACTTGTAAATATTGTAAATATCTTGCTGGATTGACAGTAAAATCAAGCACACCAGTTTAAAACCCTGTGTTGTCTCTGTTATTTGCACCTTTTTATGCTTGGGTTCCCTACTGGTTTAAATGTCATGCTATGTGACCCTTGGTCTCAACACCTGTACATGGCCTGACCAGGGGTTTCGTAACATGAAAGTGGGGGCTCGTCCGGGAAATTTCTGAGCATTTGGGGGTGCAAATACTTGGTTCTCTAGACTTGAGGTGATAGTTGGTTTTTGTGCGTTTTTTTTGTTGTACCATGGCATCCGGTTTTGATTTAAACCAGTTCATTGCAAACCCTTCCCGTGAGTCATTTGAGAGGTGTCGCAAGGCTGACCTGATTTCGGTGGCCAAACATTATAGTATTGTGACTGACAGTGGTGCCCTTAAAAGGGAGTTAAAACCAGTGGTGCTGGAGGGGTTAGTGGACAGAGGTGTTCTGGGTGGCCCTCTGGAGGCTGGGCTGGTTGGTGCAGCCTCCCCGGAAACAGTGGTGAGGGTAAGGTCGACGCCGACCTTGCCAAAGGGGGACCCTAACGCTTACTCACCGCCCCCAACGGGGTCCCTGGATGGCGCTAAGCTCAAGTTGCGTCTGGCTCGCCTCGACAGAGAGCGGGAGGAGAAAAGGGAACTCCGAGAAGCTGCGGAAAGAGCTCAGAGAGCTGAACTTGACCAGCAGCTTGCCATCCGCAGGCTAGAGCTGGAATTCCAACTGGAGACAGCCATAAGGCTGCGTAAGTTGGAGCTGGAGTCCTCTCCCCAACCTGTGGCACCGTCCACCTTCTCCGCCTTCGTCTCTCCATCCACTGTGGCGGCTCCTGCCTCTTCAATTGGCACCCATGGTCCACTCACCTCCACTGACTCGCCAACACCACCTGGTAGATATGATTTATTTCGGCACATAGAACTTCCTCCCTTCCGAGAAACGGAAGTGGATTCTTTTTTTCATACTTTTGAACGCCTTGCGACTGTTCTTAATTGGCCAAAAGAGAACTGGTCCACTCTGCTGCAGTGCAAGCTAACCGGTAAAGCACAACACGTAATAGCCTCATTGCCTCTTGCCGATAGTCTTGATTATGATGTGTGTAAGTCTGCTGTACTCAGAGCCTACGAGCTCGTACCCGAAGCCTACAGGCAGCAATTTCGAAACTTCAAGAAAAGTCCCACTCAAACTTTTGTAGAGTTTGCTAGAGAGAAGGTAGAACGGTTTGATAAGTGGTGTGCTGCTAGCAAAGTAACTGATTTTGCTGGACTTCGAGAGCTAATACTCTTAGAAGAGTTTAAGAAGTGTGCTTCAGAGCGTTGTGTTGTTTATTTGAATGAGAAGAAGGTCTCTCAGCTTCATGAAGCCGCTATTTTTGCTGATGAGTATATGTTGACCCATAAGGAGGTGTTTGGGGCGCCTCGAGGTAAGGGTTTTGGTGTGGTTAACTCCGCCCCTCCTGCCGGTGCTAAGGAGGAGAGGGAATGCTATTATTGCCACACTAAGGGTCATGTCCAGAAGGATTGTTTTCAGTTGAGGAGAAAGAATTCTGGTTCCTCTAAACCTGCTAATGCTAAACCGATGGGTTTTGTTAGGACAGTGTCTGAGCAGACTCCAACCAGTGCGGTTCCTACATGCTGTGACGGCTTCAAGCCTTTCACATTTGAGGGCATGGTGTCCTTGGTTGGTGACCCCGGTAGTAAGAAGCCGATTCGTATTTTGAGAGACACTGGGGCGGCTCAGTCCTTCCTGCTAAATGATGTGCTGCCTCTGTCGGATGCAACATTTTCTGGTGCACACAGCATTGCTCAAGGAATTGATATGAGTTTCATTAAAGTTCCACTACACAATGTGTTTCTTGACACAAAACTGGTTTCTGGCTGCTTTAAGGTAGCTGTGTGCCCTGCTTTGCCTGTTCCTGGTATAGACCTCATTATGGGGAACGACATTGCAGGTGACAAGGTTTGCCCGGTGCTGGAGATTGTTGAACACCCCAATGCCATGGCTATGCCAAGTGGCTCAGATGTCCACCCAGGTACATTTCCAGCCTGTGTGCTTACACGAGCTCAGGCACGTAAGGAGAGTGGGGCGGTTCACTTGTCAGACTCCATTTTGGCCACTCCACTTGCGACTGACGTTTTTCCCCAGCATTCAACTGGCCAAGCGAAGGTAAAATCAAAGCCAGTCCATATGCCTTCCATTACACTTCCAGTTACTCGCAACGAGATAATTGCTGCCCAGAAAACTGACCCCTCTTTAGCTCATTGCTTTGCATTGGCTGTTTCCCCTGTGGCTGCAAGGGGCAAACCAATAGCCTATTTTGTGGAAAATGACTTGCTAATGAGGAAATGGTCGTTGCCTGCTGCAGCTGGCATGGACTGGGGTGTGATGACCCAGGTGGTTATGCCTACCCCCTTTCGCCACCAGGTTCTGCTGTTGGCTCACGAGACTCCTTGGTCTGGTCACTTGGGGATAACTGAAACTTACAACAGGGTACGGAAGCATTTCTTTTGGCCTAAGTTACGATCTTCTGTTGCGCAGTTTTGCAAAACCTGTCATCACTGTCAGATCACAAGAAAACCAAACCTGGCCAAATGTGAACTTGGAAAAGCAACAATTACTTATCTGGGCAAGGAGGTTGGTTTGGGAAAGGTACGGCCTGTGCATGCTAAGGTTATGGCTATTGTTAGTTATCCAGCCCCAACAAACAAACGCGAGCTGCGACGTTTTATTGGGATGGCTGGCTACTATCGCTCGTTCTGCCGTAACTTTTCCTCCGTCATAGCTCCTTTAACGAGTTTGCTCAGTGATGCTAAACAGTTCGCTTGGACTTCAGATTGTCAGCAGGCCTTTGAGAAGGCCAAGGCTTTGCTTTGCAGTGCCCCGGTGCTTGCTGCTCCAGACTTTACTCTGCCTTTCAAGTTAGAGGTAGACGCAAGTGCTTTGGGAGCTGGGGCTGTATTGCTTCAAGAGGATGCTGATGGAATTGATCACCCCGTCTGTTTCTTCTCTCGAAAGTTTACTAAGCCACAGCTTAATTATTCCACCATTGAGAAGGAAGCACTGGCCTTGATGCTGGCTTTGCAACATTTTGAAGTTTATGTTGGCTCGAGCTCTGTACCTGTCGTCGTCTTCACCGATCATAACCCACTAACATTCTTGTCCAGAATGTATAACCAGAACCAGCGCTTAATGCGATGGGCTCTCATCGTCCAGAACTACAACCTGGACATAAGACATAAGAAAGGTTTAGACAACGTGATGGCTGATGCGTTGTCCCGCATCTAAGTGTCACAATAGTTTTTGTTTTGCTTGTGAACAAACTTAGAGTAAGTTTGTTCTTGTCGGTGGGCGTGTTACGTGCCACAGAGGTAGGATTTTCTGTGGCTCTGCATTTCTCTTCCACCTTCTCCTCCCCTCCCTACCACTCATTCTCTGCAGGTGAGGTCCATAACCAGCAGCCATTCACCACCCATCTCCCATTGGCCAGCCTCTGGTTCCCTGTCTCTGCCCTCCTCCAATCAACTCCACCTGTGCCCTCCTCCAATCAACTCCACCTGTGCCCTATAAAAGGGCTGTTTGCCAGTTCCTGCTGGCTCTCTCTCATAGCAAGTTGATGGTTGCTTGCTTGCTTGCTAGAGTCCAGAAGCACAGCCTGCTGTTATTGCTATTATTCTGCTTCATAGTCTGGTGTATATGCCCTGCCTTGGGACAGGTAAGACGGGGGCCCCTATACACAGGCATCACGTAGTAGAATCTATGTTTAGTCACATTAGGTAAGGGATGGTTGCCACTATTGTATTTTTGTCCCACTGGTTAGTGTAGTTAGGCAGACAGGCTTTTGGTTTCCTTATTAGACAGTTAGATAGAACTGTGTTCATCCTTAGCTGCTTATTTGTTATTTTGGCAACATCCACGTCCCCTGGCAGTGGCATACTTTTGTTTGGTCATTTTGTACACTTGTAAATATTGTAAATATCTTGCTGGATTGACAGTAAAATCAAGCACACCAGTTTAAAACCCTGTGTTGTCTCTGTTATTTGCACCTTTTTATGCTTGGGTTCCCTACTGGTTTAAATGTCATGCTATGTGACCCTTGGTCTCAACACCTGTATATGGCCTGACCAGGGGTTTCGTAACAAGGAAGAAGAGGAGGAAGAAGAGGAGGAAGAAGAGGAGGAGGAGAAGGAGGAAGGGAAGGAAGAGGAGGAGGAGAAGGAGGAAGGGAAGGAAGAGGAGGAAGAGGAACTTCTCGAAATTTTGCCTTTTTTCTTGAAATTTCGCTGTTTTTCCACCTTCTTTTCTTTCTTTTTTTGCCCCTTTTTCCTTTTTCCTCTCTCTTTTTCCCTCTTGTAATGATTTTGGTCCTGATTTTTTTCCCTCCCTCGCCCAGATCCAGCTCAGCTGGTATCAGCCACTCTGAGAGTCTACAGAGGTTACCTTACCCTAACCCTAACCCTTACAGAGCTAGGAACCTTCTAGAACCTTCTGTTCCTGCTGCTGAACCTAGGTGATGACGTCACCAGAGGGGGCGGGGCCAGGGCTGGAGGGGGCGGGGCCAGAGGGAGGGGGAAAAAATCAAGAAAAATACAGGGAAAAGAGAAGGAAAAAAAAGAAGGAAAAAAGGAAAAAAAGAGGAAAAGAAGGGAAAAAAAGAGGAAAACAAGAGAAAAAAAGAGGAAAAAAGGAGAAAAAGAAGAAAAAAAAAGGAAAAAAGAGGAAGAAAAGATGAAAAAAAGAGGAAAAAATTGGAAAAAAGAGGAAAATAAGGAGGAAAAAAGTTGAAAAGAGAGGAAATAATAGGATAAAAAAGAGGAAAAAGAAGAGGAGAAAAAAGAGGAAAAAGAGAAGAAGAAAAAAGAGGAAAAGAAAGGGAAAAAAAGAGGAACACAAGAGAAAAAAAGGAGAAAAAGAAGAAGAAAAAGGAAAAAAGAGGAAAAAATAGGAATAAAAGATGAAAAGAGGAAAAAATTGGAAAAAAGGAGGAAAAAAGGAAGAAAAAAAGAGGAAAAAAAGTTGAAGAGAGAGGAAAAAAGAGGAAAAAAAGAGAAAAAAGAGAAAAAGAGGAAAAGGAGAAGAAAAAAAAGGAAAAAAGGAAGAAAAGAGGAAAAAAGAGGAAAAAAAGAAGAAAAAATAGGAAAAGAAAGGGAAAAAAAGAGGAAAACAAGAGAAAAAAGAGGAAAAAAGAGGAGAAAAAAAGAGAAAAAGAGGAAAAAAGAGGAAAAAGAGAAGAAAAGAAGGATGAAAAGAGGAAAAAGAGAAGAAAAGAAGGATGAAAAGAGGAAAAAAGAGGAAAAAAGGGAAGAAAAGAGGAAAAAAGAGGAAAAAAAGGGAAAAAAAGGGAAGAAAAGAGGAAAAAATAGGAAAAAAAGAAGAAAAAAGGAAGAAAAAAAGAGGAAAAAAAGTTGAAAAGAGAGGAAAAAAGAGGAAAAAAGGAGAAAAAAGAGAAAAAAAGAGGAAAAAGAGAAGAAAAAAAAGGAAAAAAGGAGGAAAAAAAGAGAAAAACAAGAGAAAAAAGAGGAAAAAAGATGAGAAAAAGAAGAAGAAAAAGGAAAAAAGAGGAAAAAAGAGGAATAAAAGATGAAAAGAGGAAAAAATTGGAAAAAAGGAGGAAAAAAGGAAGAAAAAAAGAGGAAAAAAAGTTGAAAAGAGAGGAAAAAAGAGGAAAAAAGGAGAAAAAAGAGAAAAAAAGAGGAAAAAGAGAAGAAAAAAAAGGAAAAAAGGAGGAAAAGAGGAAAAAGGAGGAGAAAAAAAGAGAAAAAGAGGAAAAAAGAGGAAAAAGAGAAGAAAAGAAGGATGAAAAGAGGAAAAAAGAGGAAAAAGGGAAGAAAAGAGGAAAAAAGAGGAAAAAAAGAAGAAAAAAAGGAAAAAACAGAAAAAAGAGGAAAATAGGAGGAGGAGGAGGAAGAAGAGGAGGAAGAAGAGGAGGAGGAGAAGGAGGAAGGGAAGGAAGAGGAGGAAGAGGAACTTCTCGAAATTTTGCCTTTTTTCTTGAAATTTCGCTGTTTTTCCACCTTCTTTTCTTTCTTTTTTTGCCCCTTTTTCCTTTTTCCTCTCTCTTTTTCCCTCTTGTAATGATTTTGGTCCTGATTTTTTTCCTCCCTCGCCCAGATCCAGCTCAGCTGGTATCAGCCACTCTGAGAGTCTACAGAGGTTACCTTACCCTAACCCTAACCCTTACAGAGCTAGGAACCTTCTAGAACCTTCTGTTCCTGCTGCTGAACCTAGGTGATGACGTCACCAGAGGGGGCGGGGCCAGGGCTGGAGGGGGCGGGGCCAGAGGGAGGGGAAAAAAATCAAGAAAAATACAGGAAAAAGAGAAGGAAAAAAAAGAAGGAAAAAAGGAAAAAAAGAGGAAAAGAAGGGAAAAAAGAGGAAAACAAGAGAAAAAAGAGGAAAAAAGGAGAAAAAGAAGAAAAAAAAGGAAAAAAGAGGAAGAAAAGATGAAAAAAAGAGGAACAAATTGGAAAAAAGAGGAAAATAAGGAGGAAAAAAGTTGAAAAGAGAGGAAATAATAGGATAAAAAAGAGGAAAAAGAAGGAGAAAAAAGAGAAAAAAGAGGAAAAAGGAGGAAAAAAGAGGAAAAAGAGAAGAAGAAAAAAGGAAAAAAGGAGGAAAAGAGGAAAAAAAGGGAAGAAAAGAGGAAAAAAGAGGAAAAAAAGAAGAAAAAAGAGGAAAAGAAAGGGAAAAAAAGAGGAAAACAAGAGAAAAAAAGAGGAGAAAAAGAAGAAGAAAAAGGAAAAAAGAGGAAGAAATAGGAATAAAAGATGAAAAGAGGAAAAAATAGGAAAAAAGGAGGAAAAAAGGAAGAAAAAAAGAGGAAAAAAAGTTGAAAAGAGAGGAAAAAAGAGGAAAAAAAGAGGAGAAAAAAGAGAAAAAAAGAGGAAAAAGAGAAGAAAAAAAGGAAAAAAGGAAAAAAGAGGAAAAAAAGGGAAGAAAAGAGTAAAAAAGAGGAAAAAAAGAAGAAAAAAAGGAAAAAACAGAAAAAAGAGGAAAATAGGAGGAGGAGGAGGAAGAAGAGGAGGAGGAGAAGGAGGAAGGGAAGGAAGAGGAGGAGGAGAAGGAGGAAGGGAAGGAAGAGGAGGAAGAGGAACTTCTCGAAATTTTGCCTTTTTTCTTGAAATTTCGCTGTTTTTCCACCTTCTTTTCTTTCTTTTTTTGCCCCTTTTTCCTTTTTCCTCTCTCTTTTTCCCTCTTGTAATGATTTTGGTCCTGATTTTTTTTCCTCCCTCGCCCAGATCCAGCTCAGCTGGTATCAGCCACTCTGAGAGTCTACAGAGGTTACCTTACCCTAACCCTAACCCTTACAGAGCTAGGAACCTTCTAGAACCTTCTGTTCCTGCTGCTGAACCTAGGTGATGACGTCACCAGAGGGGGCGGGGCCAGGGCTGGAGGGGGCGGGGCCAGAGGGAGGGAAAAAAATCAAGAAAAATACAGGAAAAAGAGAAGGAAAAAAAAGAAGGAAAAAAGGAAAAAAAGAGGAAAAGAAGGGAAAAAAGAGGAAAACAAGAGAAAAAAAGAGGAAAAAAGGAGAAAAAGTAGAAAAAAAAGGAAAAAAGAGGAAGAAAAGATGAAAAAAAGAGGAAAAAATTGGAAAAAAGAGGAAAATAAGGAGGAAAAAAAGTTGAAAAGAGAGGAAATAATAGGATAAAAAAGAGGAAAAAAAAGAGGAGAAAAAAGAGAAAAAAGAGGAAAAAGAGGAGGAAAAAAGAGGAAAAAGAGAAGAAGAAAAAAGGAAAAAAGGAGGAAAAGAGGAAAAAAAGGGAAGAAAAGAGGAAAAAAGAGGAAAAAAAGAAGAAAAAAGAGGAAAAGAAAGGGAAAAAAAGAGGAAAACAAGAGAAAAAAGAGGAAAAAAGATGAGAAAAAGAAGAAGAAAAAGGAAAAAAGGAAAAAAGAGGAAAAAAGGAGAAAAAAGAGAAAAAAAGAGGAAAAAGAGAAGAAAAAAAAGGAAAAAAGGAGGAAAAGAGGAAAAAGGAGGAGAAAAAAAGAGAAAAAGAGGAAAAAAGAGGAAAAAGAGAAGAAAAGAAGGATGAAAAGAGGAAAAAAGAGGAAAAAGGGAAGAAAAGAGGAAAAAAGAGGAAAAAAAGAAGAAAAAAAGGAAAAAACAGAAAAAAGAGGAAAATAGGAGGAGGAGGAGGAAGAAGAGGAGGAAGAAGAGGAGGAGGAGAAGGAGGAAGGGAAGGAAGAGGAGGAGGAGAAGGAGGAAGGGAAGGAAGAGGAGGAAGAGGAACTTCTCGAAATTTTGCCTTTTTTCTTGAAATTTCGCTGTTTTTCCACCTTCTTTTCTTTCTTTTTTTGCCCCTTTTTCCTTTTTCCTCTCTCTTTTTCCCTCTTGTAATGATTTTGGTCCTGATTTTTTTCCTCCCTCGCCCAGATCCAGCTCAGCTGGTATCAGCCACTCTGAGAGTCTACAGAGGTTACCTTACCCTAACCCTAACCCTTACAGAGCTAGGAACCTTCTAGAACCTTCTGTTCCTGCTGCTGAACCTAGGTGATGACGTCACCAGAGGGGGCGGGGCCAGGGCTGGAGGGGGCGGGGCCAGAGGGAGGGAAAAAAATCAAGAAAAATACAGGAAAAAGAGAAGGAAAAAAAAGAAGGAAAAAAGGAAAAAAAGAGGAAAAGAAGGGAAAAAAGAGGAAAACAAGAGAAAAAAAGAGGAAAAAAGGAGAAAAAGTAGAAAAAAAAAGGAAAAAAGAGGAAGAAAAGATGAAAAAAAGAGGAAAAAATTGGAAAAAAGAGGAAAATAAGGAGGAAAAAAAGTTGAAAAGAGAGGAAATAATAGGATAAAAAAGAGGAAAAAAAGAGGAGAAAAAAGAGAAAAAAGAGGAAAAAGAGGAGGAAAAAAGAGGAAAAAGAGAAGAAGAAAAAAGGAAAAAAGGAGGAAAAGAGGAAAAAAAGGGAAGAAAAGAGGAAAAAAGAGGAAAAAAAGAAGAAAAAAGAGGAAAAGAAAGGGAAAAAAAGAGGAAAACAAGAGAAAAAAGAGGAAAAAAGATGAGAAAAAGAAGAAGAAAAAGGAAAAAAGGAAAAAAGAGGAAAAAAGAGGAATAAAAGATGAAAAGAGGAAAAAATTGGAAAAGAGGAAAAAAGGAAGAAAAAAAGAGGAAAAAAAGTTGAAAAGAGAGGAAAAAAGAGGAAAAAAGGAGAAAAAAGAGAAAAAAAGAGGAATAAGAGAAGAAAAAAAAGGAGGAAAAGAGGAAAAAGGAGGAGAGAAAAAGAGAAAAAGAGGAAAAAAGAGGAAAAAGAGAAGAAAAGAAGGATGAAAAGAGGAAAAAAGAGGAAAAAGGGAAGAAAAGAGGAAAAAAGAGGAAAAAAAGAAGAAAAAAAGGAAAAAACAGAAAAAAGAGGAAAATAGGAGGAGGAGGAGGAAGAAGAGGAGGAAGAAGAGGAGGAGGAGAAGGAGGAAGGGAAGGAAGAGGAGGAAGAGGAACTTCTCGAAATTTTGCCTTTTTTCTTGAAATTTCGCTGTTTTTCCACCTTCTTTTCTTTCTTTTTTTGCCCCTTTTTCCTTTTTCCTCTCTCTTTTTTCCCTCTTGTAATGATTTTGGTCCTGATTTTTTTCCCTCCCTCGCCCAGATCCAGCTCAGCTGGTATCAGCTGAGAGTCTACAGAGGTTACCTTACCCTAACCCTAACCCTTACAGAGCTAGGAACCTTCTAGAACCTTCTGTTCCTGCTGCTGAACCTAGGTGATGACGTCACCAGAGGGGGCGGGGCCAGGGCTGGAGGGGGCGGGGCCAGAGGGAGGGAAAAAAAATCAAGAAAAATACAGGAAAAAGAGAAGGAAAAAAAAGAAGGAAAAAAGGAAAAAAAGAGGAAAAGAAGGGAAAAAAAGAGGAAAACAAGAGAAAAAAAGAGGAAAAAAGGAGAAAAAGAAGAAAAAAAAGGAAAAAAGAGGAAGAAAAGATGAAAAAAAGAGGAAAAAATTGGAAAAAAGAGGAAAATAAGGAGGAAAAAAAGTTGAAAAGAGAGGAAATAATAGGATAAAAAAAGAGGAAAAAAAGAGGAGAAAAAAGAGAAAAAAGAGGAAAAAGAGGAGGAAAAAAGAGGAAAAAGAGAAGAAGAAAAAAGGAAAAAAGGAGGAAAAGAGGAAAAAAAGGGAAGAAAAGAGGAAAAAAGAGGAAAAAAAGAAGAAAAAAGAGGAAAAGAAAGGGAAAAAAAGAGGAAAACAAGAGAAAAAAGAGGAAAAAAGATGAGAAAAAGAAGAAGAAAAAGGAAAAAAGAGGAAAAAAGAGGAATAAAAGATGAAAAGAGGAAAAAATTGGAAAAAAGGAGGAAAAAAGGAAGAAAAAAAGAGGAAAAAAAGTTGAAAAGAGGAAAAAAGAGGAAAAAAGGAGAAAAAAGAGAAAAAAAAGAGGAAAAAGAGAAGAAAAAAAGGAAAAAAGGAGGAAAAGAGGAAAAAGGAGGAGAAAAAAAGAGAAAAAGAGGAAAAAAGAGGAAAAAGAGAAGAAAAGAAGGATGAAAAGAGGAAAAAAGAGGAAAAAGGGAAGAAAAGAGGAAAAAAGAGGAAAAAAAGAAGAAAAAAAGGAAAAAAACAGAAAAAAGAGGAAAATAGGAGGAGGAGGAGGAAGAAGAGGAGGAAGAAGAGGAGGAGGAGAAGGAGGAAGGGAAGGAAGAGGAGGAAGAGGAACTTCTCGAAATTTTGCCTTTTTTCTTGAAATTTCGCTGTTTTTCCACCTTCTTTTCTTTCTTTTTTTGCCCCTTTTTCCTTTTTCCTCTCTCTTTTTCCCTCTTGTAATGATTTTGGTCCTGATTTTTTTCCTCCCTCGCCCAGATCCAGCTCAGCTGGTATCAGCCACTCTGAGAGTCTACAGAGGTTACCTTACCCTAACCCTAACCCTTACAGAGCTAGGAACCTTCTAGAACCTTCTGTTCCTGCTGCTGAACCTAGGTGATGACGTCACCAGAGGGGGCGGGGCCAGGGCTGGAGGGGGCGGGGGCCAGAGGGAGGGGAAAAAAATCAAGAAAAATACAGGAAAAAGAGAAGGAAAAAAAAGAAGGAAAAAAGGAAAAAAAGAGGAAAAGAAGGGAAAAAAAGAGGAAAACAAGAGAAAAAAAGAGGAAAAAAGGAGAAAAAGAAGAAAAAAAGGAAAAAAGAGGAAGAAAAGATGAAAAAAAGAGGAAAAAATTGGAAAAAAGAGGAAAATAAGGAGGAAAAAAAGTTGAAAAGAGAGGAAATAATAGGATAAAAAAGAGGAAAAAAAGAGGAGAAAAAAGAGAAAAAAGAGGAAAAAGGGAAAAAAAGAGGAAAAGAAGGGAAAAAAAGAGGAAAACAAGAGAAAAAAAGAGGAAAAAAGGAGAAAAAGAAGAAAAAAAAAGGGAAAAACGAGGAAGAAAAGATGAAAAAAAGAGGAAAAAATTGGAAAAAAGAGGAAAATAAAGAGGAAAAAAGTTGAAAAGAGAGGAAATAATAGGATAAAAAAGAGGAAAAAGAAGAGGAGAAAAAAGAGAAAAAAGAGGAAAAAGAGAAGAAGAAAAAAGAGGAAAAGAAAGGGAAAAAAAGAGGAACACAAGAGAAAAAAAGGAGAAAAGGAAGAAGAAAAAGGAAAAAAAGAGGAAAAAATAGGAATAAAAGATGAAAAGAGGAAAAAATTGGAAAAAAGGAGGAAAAAAGGAAGACAAAAAGAGGAAAAAAAGTTGAAGAGAGAGGAAAAATGAGGAAAAAAAGTGGAGAAAAAAGAGAAAAAGAGGAAAAGGAGAAGAAAAAAAAGGAAAAAAGGAAGAAAAGAGGAAAAAAAGGGAAGAAAAGAGGAAAAAAGAGGAAAAAAAGAAGAAAAAATAGGAAAAGAAAGGGAAAAAAAGAGGAAAACAAGAGAAAAAAGAGGAAAAAAGAGGAGAAAAAAAGAGAAAAAGAGGAAAAAAGAGGAAAAAGAGAAGAAAAGAAGGATGAAAAGAGGAAAAAAGAGGAAAAAAGGGAAGAAAAGAGGAAAAAAGAGGAAAAAAAGGGAAGAAAAGAGGAAAAAATAGGAAAAAAAGAAGAAAAAAGAGGAAAAGAAAGGGAAAAAAAGAGGAAAACAAGAGAAAAAAGAGGAAAAAAGATGAGAAAAAGAAGAAGAAAAAGGAAAAAAGAGGAAAAAAGAGGAATAAAAGATGAAAAGAGGAAAAAATTGGAAAAAAGGAGGAAAAAAGGAAGAAAAAAAGAGGAAAAAAAGTTGAAAAGAGAGGAAAAAAGAGGAAAAAAGGAGAAAAAAGAGAAAAAAAGAGGAAAAAGAGAAGAAAAAAAGGAAAAAAAGGAGGAAAGAGGAAAAAGGAGGAGAAAAAAGAGAAAAAGAGGAAAAAAGAGGAAAAAGAGAAGAAAGAAGGATGAAAAGAGGAAAAAAGAGGAAAAAGGGAAGAAAAGAGGAAAAAAGAGGAAAAAAAGAAGAAAAAAAGGAAAAAACAGAAAAAAGAGGAAAATAGGAGGAGGAGGAGGAAGAAGAGGAGGAAGAAGAGGAGGAGGAGAAGGAGGAAGGGAAGGAAGAGGAGGAAGAGGAACTTCTCGAAATTTTTCCTTTTTTCTTGAAATTTCGCTGTTTTTCCACCTTCTTTTCTTTCTTTTTTTGCCCCTTTTTCCTTTTTCCTCTCTCTTTTTCCCTCTTGTAATGATTTTGGTCCTGATGATTTTTCCCAGATCCAGCTCAGCTGGTATCAGCCACTCTGAGAGTCTACAGAGGTTACCTTACCCTAACCCTAACCCTTACAGAGCTAGGAACCTTCTAGAACCTTCTGTTCCTGCTGCTGAACCTAGGTGATGACGTCACCAGAGGGGGCGGGGCCAGGGCTGGAGGGGGCGGGGCCAGAGGGAGGTGAAAAAATCAAGAAAAAGACAGGAAAAAGAGAAGGAAAAAAAAGAAGGAAAAAAGGAAAAAAAGAGGAAAAGAAGGGAAAAAAAAGAGGAAAACAAGAGAAAAAAAGAGGAAAAAAGGAGAAAAAGAAGAAAAAAAAGGAAAAAAGAGGAAGAAAAGATGAAAAAGAGGAAAAAATTGGAAAAAAGAGGGAAAATAAGGAGGAAAAAAAGTTGAAAAGAGAGGAAATAATAGGATAAAAAGAGGAAAAAAAGGAGAAAAAAGAGAAAAAAGAGGAAAAAGAGGAGGAAAAAAGAGGAAAAAGAGAAGAAGAAAAAAGGAAAAAAGGAGGAAAAGAGGAAAAAAAGGGAAGAAAAGAGGAAAAAAGAGGAAAAAAAGAAGAAAAAAAGAGGAAAAGAAAGGGAAAAAAGAGGAAAACAAGAGAAAAAAGAGGAAAAAAGATGAGAAAAAGAAGAAGAAAAAGGAAAAAAGAGGAAAAAAGAGGAATAAAAGATGAAAAGAGGAAAAAATTGGAAAAAAGGAGGAAAAAAGGAAGAAAAAAAAGAGGAAAAAAAGTTGAAAAGAGAGGAAAAAAGAGGAAAAAAGGAGAAAAAAGAGGAAAAAGAGAAGAAAAAAAAGGAAAAAGGGAGGAAAAGAGGAAAATGGAGGAGAAAAAAAGAGAAAAGGAGGAAAAAAAGAGGAAAAAGAGAAGAAAAGAGGAAAAAAGAGGAAAAAAAGAAGAAAAAAAGGAAAAAACAGAAAAAAGAGGAAAATAGGAGGAGGAGGAGGAAGAAGAGGAGGAAGAAGAGGAGGAAGAAGAGGAGGAGGAGAAGGAGGAAGGGAAGGAAGAGGAGGAGGAGAAGGAGGAAGGGAAGGAAGAGGAGGAAGAGGAACTTCTCGAAATTTTGCCTTTTTTCTTGAAATTTCGCTGTTTTTTCCACCTTCTTTTCTTTCTTTTTTTGCCCCTTTTTCCTTTTTCCTCTCTCTTTTTTCCCTCTTGTAATGATTTTGGTCCTGATTTTTTTCCTCCCTCGCCCAGATCCAGCTCAGCTGGTATCAGCCACTCTGAGAGTCTACAGAGGTTACCTTACCCTAACCCTAACCCTTACAGAGCTAGGAACCTTCTAGAACCTTCTGTTCCTGCTGCTGAACCTAGGTGATGACGTCACCAGAGGGGGCGGGGCCAGGGCTGGAGGGGGCGGGGCCAGAGGGAGGGAAAAAAAATCAAGAAAAATACAGGAAAAAGAGAAGGAAAAAAAAGAAGGAAAAAGGGAAAAAAAGAGGAAAAGAAGGGAAAAAAAGAGGAAAACAAGAGAAAAAGAGGAAAAAAGGAGAAAAAGAAGAAAAAAAAGGAAAAAAGAGGAAGAAAAGATGAAAAAAAGAGGAAAAAATTGGAAAAAAGAGGAAAATAAGGAGGAAAAAAAGTTGAAAAGAGAGGAAATAATAGGATAAAAAAGAGGAAAAAAAGGAGAAAAAAGAGAAAAAAGAGGAAAAAGAGGAGGAAAAAAGAGGAAAAAGAGAAGAAGAAAAAAGGAAAAAAGGAGGAAAAGAGGAAAAAAAGGGAAGAAAAGAGGAAAAAAGAGGAAAAAAAGAAGAAAAAAGAGGAAAAGAAAGGGAAAAAAGAGGAAAACAAGAGAAAAAAGAGGAAAAAAGATGAGAAAAAGAAGAAGAAAAAGGAAAAAAGAGGAAAAAAGAGGAATAAAAGATGAAAAGAGGAAAAAATTGGAAAAAAGGAGGAAAAAAGGAAGAAAAAAAGAGGAAAAAAAGTTGAAAAGAGAGGAAAAAAGAGGAAAAAAGGAGAAAAAAGAGAAAAAAAGAGGAAAAAGAGAAGAAAAAAAAGTAAAAAGGAGGAAAAGAGGAAAAAGGAGGAGAAAAAAAGAGAAAAAGAGGAAAAAAGAGGAAAAAGAGAAGAAAAGAAGGATGAAAAGAGGAAAAAAGAGGAAAAAGGGAAGAAAAGAGGAAAAAAGAGGAAAAAAAGAAGAAAAAAAGGAAAAAACAGAAAAAAGAGGAAAATAGGAGGAGGAGGAGGAAGAAGAGGAGGAAGAAGAGGAGGAGGAGAAGGAGGAAGGGAAGGAAGAGGAGGAGGAGAAGGAGGAAGGGAAGGAAGAGGAGGAAGAGGAACTTCTCGAAATTTTGCCTTTTTTCTTGAAATTTCGCTGTTTTTCCACCTTTTTTTCTTTCTTTTTTTCCCCTTTTTCCTTTCTTTTTTTCCCTCTTGTAATGATTTTGGTCCTGATGATTTTTCCCAGATCCAGCTCAGCTGGTATCAGCCACTCTGAGAGTCTACAGAGGTTACCTTACCCTAACCCTAACCCTTACAGAGCTAGGAACCTTCTAGAACCTTCTGTTCCTGCTGCTGAACCTAGGTGATGACGTCACCAGAGGGGGCGGGGCCAGGGCTGGAGGGGGCGGGGCCAGAGGGAGGGGAAAAAATCAAGAAAAATACAGGAAAAAAAAGAAGGAAAAAAGGAGAAAAAGAGGAAAAGAAGGGAAAAAAGAGGAAAACAAGAGAAAAAAAGAGGAAAAAAGGAGGAAAAAAGGAGAAAAAGAAGAAAAAAAAGGAAAAAAGAGGAAGAAAAGATGAAAAAAAGAGGAAAAAATTGGAAAAAAGAGGAAAATAAGGAGGAAAAAAAGTTGAAAAGAGAGGAAATAATAGGATAAAAAAGAGGGAAAAAAAGGAGAAAAAGAAGAAAAAAGAGGAAAAAGGAGGAAAAAAGAGGAAAAAGAGAAGAAAAAAAAGGAAAAAAGGAGGAAAAGAGGAAAAAAAAGGAAGAAAAGAGGAAAAAAGAGGAAAAAAGAAGAAAAAATAGGAAAAGAAAGGGAAAAAAAGAGGAAAACAAGAGAAAAAAGAGGAAAAAAGAGGAGAAAAAGAAGAAGAAAAAGGAAAAAAGAGGAAAAAAGAGGAATAAAAGATGAAAAGAGGAAAAAATAGGAAAAAAGGAGGAAAAAAGGAAGAAAAAAAGAGGAAAAAAAGTTGAAAAGAGAGGAAAAAAGAGGAAAAAAAGAGGAGAAAAAAGAGAAAAAAAGAGGAAAAAGAGAAGAAAAAAAGGAAAAAAGGAGGAAAAGAGGAAAAAAAGGGAAGAAAAGAGGAAAAAAGAGGAAAAAAAGAAGAAAAAATAGGAAAAGAAAGGGAAAAAAAGAGGAAAACAAGAGAAAAAAGAGGAAAAAAGAGGAGAAAAAGAAGAAGAAAAAGGAAAAAAGAGGAAAAAAGAGGAATAAAAGATGAAAAGAGGAAAAAATAGGAAAAAAGGAGGAAAAAAGGAAGAAAAAAAGAGGAAAAAATGTTGAAAAGAGAGGAAAAAAGAGGAAAAAAAGAGGAGAAAAAAGAGAAAAAAAGAGGAAAAAGAGAAGAAAAAAAAGGAAAAAAGGAGGAAAAGAGGAAAAAAAGGGAAGAAAAGAGGAAAAAAAGGAGAAAAAAGAGAAAAAAAGAGGAAAAAGAGAAGAAAAAAAGGAAAAAAGGAGGAAAAAAAGTTGAAAAGACAGGAAAAATAGGAGAAAAAGAGGAGAAAAAAGAGGAGTAAAAAAGAGAAAAAGAGGAAAAAAGAGGAAAAAAGGAGGAGAAGGAGGAAGGGAAGGAAGAGGAGGAAGAAGAGGAGGAGGAGAAGGAGGAAGGGAAGGAAGAGGAGGAAGAGGAACTTCTCGAAATTTTGCCTTTTTTCTTGAAATTTCGCTGTTTTTCCACCTTCTTTTCTTTCTTTTTTTGCCCCTTTTTCCTTTTTCCTCTCTCTTTTTCCCTCTTGTAATGATTTTGGTCCTGATTTTTTTCCTCCCTCGCCCAGATCCAGCTCAGCTGGTATCAGCCACTCTGAGAGTCTACAGAGGTTACCTTACCCTAACCCTAACCCTTACAGAGCTAGGAACCTTCTAGAACCTTCTGTTCCTGCTGCTGAACCTAGGTGATGACGTCACCAGAGGGGGCGGGGCCAGGGCTGGAGGGGGCGGGGCCAGAGGGAGGGGAAAAAAATCAAGAAAAATACAGGAAAAAAAAGAAGGAAAAAAGGAGAAAAAGAGGAAAAGAAGGGAAAAAAGAGGAAAACAAGAGAAAAAAAGAGGAAAAAAGGAGGAAAAAAGGAGAAAAAGAAGAAAAAAAAGGAAAAAAGAGGAAGAAAAGATGAAAAAAAGAGGAAAAAATTGGAAAAAAGAAGAAAATAAGGAGGAAAAAAAGTTGAAAAGAGAGGAAATAATAGGATAAAAAAGAGGGAAAAAAAGGAGAAAAAGAAGAAAAAAGAGGAAAAAGGAGGAAAAAAGAGGAAAAAGAGAAGAAAAAAAGGAAAAAAGGAGGAAAAGAGGAAAAAAAAGGAAGAAAAGAGGAAAAAAGAGGAAAAAAGAAGAAAAAATAGGAAAAGAAAGGGAAAAAAAGAGGAAAACAAGAGAAAAAAGAGGAAAAAAGAGGAGAAAAAGAAGAAGAAAAAGGAAAAAAGAGGAATAAAAGATGAAAAGAGGAAAAAATAGGAAAAAAGGAGGAAAAAAGGAAGAAAAAAAGAGGAAAAAAAGTTGAAAAGAGAGGAAAAAAGAGGAAAAAAAGAGGAGAAAAAAGAGAAAAAAAGAGGAAAAAGAGAAGAAAAAAAAGGAAAAAAGGAGGAAAAGAGGAAAAAAAGGGAAGAAAAGAGGAAAAAAGAGGAAAAAAAGAAGAAAAAATAGGAAAAGAAAGGGAAAAAAAGAGGAAAACAAGAGAAAAAAGAAGAAAAAAGAGGAGAAAAAGAAGAAGAAAAAGGAAAAAAGAGGAAAAAAGAGGAATAAAAGATGAAAAGAGGAAAAAATAGGAAAAAAGGAGGAAAAAGGGAAGAAAAAAAGAGGAAAAAAAGTTGAAAAGAGAGGAAAAAAAGGAGAAAAAAGAGAAAAAAGAGGAAAAAGAGAAGAAAAAAAGGAAAAAAGGAGGAAAAAAAGTTGAAAAGAGGAAAAAATTGGAAAAAAGGAGGAAAAAAGGAAGAAAAAAAGAGGAAAAAAAGTTGAAAAGAGAGGAAAAAAGAGGAAAAAAGGAGAAAAAAGAGAAAAAAAGAGGAAAAAGAGAAGAAAAAAAAGGAAAAAAGGAGGAAAAGAGGAAAAAGGAGGAGAAAAAAGAGAAAAAGAGGAAAAAAGAGGAAAAAGAGAAGAAAAGAAGGATGAAAAGAGGAAAAAAGAGGAAAAAGGGAAGAAAAGAGGAAAAAAGAGGAAAAAAAGAAGAAAAAAAGGAAAAAACAGAAAAAAGAGGAAAATAGGAGGAGGAGGAGGAAGAAGAGGAGGAAGAAGAGGAGGAGGAGAAGGAGGAAGGGAAGGAAGAGGAGGAAGAGGAACTTCTCGAAATTTTGCCTTTTTTCTTGAAATTTCGCTGTTTTTCCACCTTCTTTTCTTTCTTTTTTTGCCCCTTTTTCCTTTTTCCTCTCTCTTTTTCCCTCTTGTAATGATTTTGGTCCTGATTTTTTTCCTCCCTCGCCCAGATCCAGCTCAGCTGGTATCAGCCACTCTGAGAGTCTACAGAGGTTACCTTACCCTAACCCTAACCCTTACAGAGCTAGGAACCTTCTAGAACCTTCTGTTCCTGCTGCTGAACCTAGGTGATGACGTCACCAGAGGGGGCGGGGCCAGGGCTGGAGGGGGCGGGGCCAGAGGGAGGGAAAAAAATCAAGAAAAATACAGGAAAAAGAGAAGGAAAAAAAAGAAGGAAAAAAGGAAAAAAAGAGGAAAAGAAGGGAAAAAAGAGGAAAACAAGAGAAAAAAAGAGGAAAAAAGGAGAAAAAGTAGAAAAAAAAGGAAAAAAGAGGAAGAAAAGATGAAAAAAAGAGGAAAAAATTGGAAAAAAGAGGAAAATAAGGAGGAAAAAAAGTTGAAAAGAGAGGAAATAATAGGATAAAAAAGAGGAAAAAAAAGAGGAGAAAAAAGAGAAAAAAGAGGAAAAAGAGGAGGAAAAAAGAGGAAAAAGAGAAGAAGAAAAAAGGAAAAAAGGAGGAAAAGAGGAAAAAAAGGGAAGAAAAGAGGAAAAAAGAGGAAAAAAAGAAGAAAAAAGAGGAAAAGAAAGGGAAAAAAAGAGGAAAACAAGAGAAAAAAGAGGAAAAAAGATGAGAAAAAGAAGAAGAAAAAGGAAAAAAGGAAAAAAGAGGAAAAAAGGAGAAAAAAGAGAAAAAAAGAGGAAAAAGAGAAGAAAAAAAAGGAAAAAAGGAGGAAAAGAGGAAAAAGGAGGAGAAAAAAAGAGAAAAAGAGGAAAAAAGAGGAAAAAGAGAAGAAAAGAAGGATGAAAAGAGGAAAAAAGAGGAAAAAGGGAAGAAAAGAGGAAAAAAGAGGAAAAAAAGAAGAAAAAAAGGAAAAAACAGAAAAAAGAGGAAAATAGGAGGAGGAGGAGGAAGAAGAGGAGGAAGAAGAGGAGGAGGAGAAGGAGGAAGGGAAGGAAGAGGAGGAGGAGAAGGAGGAAGGGAAGGAAGAGGAGGAAGAGGAACTTCTCGAAATTTTGCCTTTTTTCTTGAAATTTCGCTGTTTTTCCACCTTCTTTTCTTTCTTTTTTTGCCCCTTTTTCCTTTTTCCTCTCTCTTTTTCCCTCTTGTAATGATTTTGGTCCTGATTTTTTTCCTCCCTCGCCCAGATCCAGCTCAGCTGGTATCAGCCACTCTGAGAGTCTACAGAGGTTACCTTACCCTAACCCTAACCCTTACAGAGCTAGGAACCTTCTAGAACCTTCTGTTCCTGCTGCTGAACCTAGGTGATGACGTCACCAGAGGGGGCGGGGCCAGGGCTGGAGGGGGCGGGGCCAGAGGGAGGGAAAAAAATCAAGAAAAATACAGGAAAAAGAGAAGGAAAAAAAAGAAGGAAAAAAGGAAAAAAAGAGGAAAAGAAGGGAAAAAAGAGGAAAACAAGAGAAAAAAAGAGGAAAAAAGGAGAAAAAGTAGAAAAAAAAGGAAAAAAGAGGAAGAAAAGATGAAAAAAAGAGGAAAAAATTGGAAAAAAGAGGAAAATAAGGAGGAAAAAAAGTTGAAAAGAGAGGAAATAATAGGATAAAAAAGAGGAAAAAAAGAGGAGAAAAAAGAGAAAAAAGAGGAAAAAGAGGAGGAAAAAAGAGGAAAAAGAGAAGAAGAAAAAAGGAAAAAAGGAGGAAAAGAGGAAAAAAAGGGAAGAAAAGAGGAAAAAAGAGGAAAAAAAGAAGAAAAAAGAGGAAAAGAAAGGGAAAAAAAGAGGAAAACAAGAGAAAAAAGAGGAAAAAAGATGAGAAAAAGAAGAAGAAAAAGGAAAAAAGGAAAAAAGAGGAAAAAAGAGGAATAAAAGATGAAAAGAGGAAAAAATTGGAAAAGAGGAAAAAAGGAAGAAAAAAAGAGGAAAAAAAGTTGAAAAGAGAGGAAAAAAGAGGAAAAAAGGAGAAAAAAGAGAAAAAAAGAGGAATAAGAGAAGAAAAAAAAGGAGGAAAAGAGGAAAAAGGAGGAGAGAAAAAGAGAAAAAGAGGAAAAAAGAGGAAAAAGAGAAGAAAAGAAGGATGAAAAGAGGAAAAAAGAGGAAAAAGGGAAGAAAAGAGGAAAAAAGAGGAAAAAAAGAAGAAAAAAAGGAAAAAACAGAAAAAAGAGGAAAATAGGAGGAGGAGGAGGAAGAAGAGGAGGAAGAAGAGGAGGAGGAGAAGGAGGAAGGGAAGGAAGAGGAGGAAGAGGAACTTCTCGAAATTTTGCCTTTTTTCTTGAAATTTCGCTGTTTTTCCACCTTCTTTTCTTTCTTTTTTTGCCCCTTTTTCCTTTTTCCTCTCTCTTTTTTCCCTCTTGTAATGATTTTGGTCCTGATTTTTTTCCCTCCCTCGCCCAGATCCAGCTCAGCTGGTATCAGCCACTCTGAGAGTCTACAGAGGTTACCTTACCCTAACCCTAACCCTTACAGAGCTAGGAACCTTCTAGAACCTTCTGTTCCTGCTGCTGAACCTAGGTGATGACGTCACCAGAGGGGGCGGGGCCAGGGCTGGAGGGGGCGGGGCCAGAGGGAGGGGAAAAAATCAAGAAAAATACAGGAAAAAAAAGAAGGAAAAAAGGAGAAAAAGAGGAAAAGAAGGGAAAAAAGAGGAAAACAAGAGAAAAAAAGAGGAAAAAAGGAGGAAAAAAGGAGAAAAAGAAGAAAAAAAAGGAAAAAAGAGGAAGAAAAGATGAAAAAAAGAGGAAAAAATTGGAAAAAAGAGGAAAATAAGGAGGAAAAAAAGTTGAAAAGAGAGGAAATAATAGGATAAAAAAGAGGGAAAAAAAGGAGAAAAAGAAGAAAAAAGAGGAAAAAGGAGGAAAAAAGAGGAAAAAGAGAAGAAAAAAAAGGAAAAAAGGAGGAAAAGAGGAAAAAAAAGGAAGAAAAGAGGAAAAAAGAGGAAAAAAGAAGAAAAAATAGGAAAAGAAAGGGAAAAAAAGAGGAAAACAAGAGAAAAAAGAGGAAAAAAGAGGAGAAAAAGAAGAAGAAAAAGGAAAAAAGAGGAAAAAAGAGGAATAAAAGATGAAAAGAGGAAAAAATAGGAAAAAAGGAGGAAAAAAGGAAGAAAAAAAGAGGAAAAAAAGTTGAAAAGAGAGGAAAAAAGAGGAAAAAAAGAGGAGAAAAAAGAGAAAAAAAGAGGAAAAAGAGAAGAAAAAAAGGAAAAAAGGAGGAAAAGAGGAAAAAAAGGGAAGAAAAGAGGAAAAAAGAGGAAAAAAAGAAGAAAAAATAGGAAAAGAAAGGGAAAAAAAGAGGAAAACAAGAGAAAAAAGAGGAAAAAAGAGGAGAAAAAGAAGAAGAAAAAGGAAAAAAGAGGAAAAAAGAGGAATAAAAGATGAAAAGAGGAAAAAATAGGAAAAAAGGAGGAAAAAAGGAAGAAAAAAAGAGGAAAAAATGTTGAAAAGAGAGGAAAAAAGAGGAAAAAAAGAGGAGAAAAAAGAGAAAAAAAGAGGAAAAAGAGAAGAAAAAAAAGGAAAAAAGGAGGAAAAGAGGAAAAAAAGGGAAGAAAAGAGGAAAAAAAGGAGAAAAAAGAGAAAAAAAGAGGAAAAAGAGAAGAAAAAAAGGAAAAAAGGAGGAAAAAAAGTTGAAAAGACAGGAAAAATAGGAGAAAAAGAGGAGAAAAAGAGGAGTAAAAAAGAGAAAAAGAGGAAAAAAGAGGAAAAAAGGAGGAGAAGGAGGAAGGGAAGGAAGAGGAGGAAGAAGAGGAGGAGGAGAAGGAGGAAGGGAAGGAAGAGGAGGAAGAGGAACTTCTCGAAATTTTGCCTTTTTTCTTGAAATTTCGCTGTTTTTCACCTTCTTTTCTTTCTTTTTTTTCCCCTTTTTCCTTTTTTCCTCTCTTTTTTCCCTCTTGTAATGATTTTGGTCCTGATGATTTTTCCCAGATCCAGCTCAGCTGGTATCAGCCACTCTGAGAGTCTACAGAGGTTACCTTACCCTAACCTTAACCCTTACAGAGCTAGGAACCTTCTAGAACCTTCTGTTCCTGCTGCTGAACCTAGGTGATGACGTCACCAGAGGGGGCGGGGCCAGGTCTGGAGGGGGCGGGGCCAGAGGGAGGGGAAAAAAATCAAGAAAAATACAGGAAAAAAAAGAAGGAAAAAAGGAGAAAAACAAGAGAAAAAAAGAGGAAAAAAGGAGGAAAAAAGGAGAAAAAGAAGAAAAAAAAGGAAAAAAGAGGAAGAAAAGATGAAAAAAAGAGGAAAAAATTGGAAAAAAGAAGAAAATAAGGAGGAAAAAAAGTTGAAAAGAGAGGAAATAATAGGATAAAAAAGAGGGAAAAAAAGGAAAAAAAGAAGAAAAAATAGGAAAAGAAAGGGAAAAAAAGAGGAAAACAAGAGAAAAAAGAGGAAAAAAGAGGAGAAAAAGAAGAAGAAAAAGGAAAAAAGAGGAAAAAAGAGGAATAAAAGATGAAAAGAGGAAAAAATAGGAAAAAAGGAGGAAAAAAGGAAGAAAAAAAGAGGAAAAAATGTTGAAAAGAGAGGAAAAAAGAGGAAAAAAAGAGGAGAAAAAAGAGAAAAAAAGAGGAAAAAGAGAAGAAAAAAAAGGAAAAAAGGAGGAAAAGAGGAAAAAAAGGGAAGAAAAGAGGAAAAAAAGGAGAAAAAAGAGAAAAAAAGAGGAAAAAGAGAAGAAAAAAAGGAAAAAAGGAGGAAAAAAAGTTGAAAAGACAGGAAAAATAGGAGAAAAAGAGGAGAAAAAAGAGGAGTAAAAAAGAGAAAAAGAGGAAAAAAGAGGAAAAAAGGAGGAGAAGGAGGAAGGGAAGGAAGAGGAGGAAGAAGAGGAGGAGGAGAAGGAGGAAGGGAAGGAAGAGGAGGAAGAGGAACTTCTCGAAATTTTGCCTTTTTTCTTGAAATTTCGCTGTTTTTCACCTTCTTTTCTTTCTTTTTTTTCCCCTTTTTCCTTTTTTCCTCTCTTTTTTCCCTCTTGTAATGATTTTGGTCCTGATGATTTTTCCCAGATCCAGCTCAGCTGGTATCAGCCACTCTGAGAGTCTACAGAGGTTACCTTACCCTAACCTTAACCCTTACAGAGCTAGGAACCTTCTAGAACCTTCTGTTCCTGCTGCTGAACCTAGGTGATGACGTCACCAGAGGGGGCGGGGCCAGGTCTGGAGGGGGCGGGGCCAGAGGGAGGGGAAAAAAATCAAGAAAAATACAGGAAAAAAAAGAAGGAAAAAAGGAGAAAAACAAGAGAAAAAAAGAGGAAAAAAGGAGGAAAAAAGGAGAAAAAGAAGAAAAAAAAGGAAAAAAGAGGAAGAAAAGATGAAAAAAAGAGGAAAAAATTGGAAAAAAGAAGAAAATAAGGAGGAAAAAAAGTTGAAAAGAGAGGAAATAATAGGATAAAAAAGAGGGAAAAAAAGGAGAAAAAGAAGAAAAAAGAGGAAAAAGGAGGAAAAAAGAGGAAAAAGAGAAGAAAAAAAGGAAAAAAGGAGGAAAAGAGGAAAAAAAAGGAAGAAAAGAGGAAAAAAGAGGAAAAAAGAAGAAAAAATAGGAAAAGAAAGGGAAAAAAAGAGGAAAACAAGAGAAAAAAGAGGAAAAAAGAGGAGAAAAAGAAGAAGAAAAAGGAAAAAAGAGGAAAAAAGAGGAATAAAAGATGAAAAGAGGAAAAAATAGGAAAAAAGGAGGAAAAAAGGAAGAAAAAAAGAGGAAAAAAAGTTGAAAAGAGAGGAAAAAAGAGGAAAAAAAGAGGAGAAAAAAGAGAAAAAAAGAGGAAAAAGAGAAGAAAAAAAAGGAAAAAAGGAGGAAAAGAGGAAAAAAAGGGAAGAAAAGAGGAAAAAAGAGGAAAAAAAGAAGAAAAAATAGGAAAAGAAAGGGAAAAAAAGAGGAAAACAAGAGAAAAAAGAGGAAAAAAGAGGAGAAAAAGAAGAAGAAAAAGGAAAAAAGAGGAAAAAAGAGGAATAAAAGATGAAAAGAGGAAAAAATAGGAAAAAAGGAGGAAAAAGGGAAGAAAAAAAGAGGAAAAAAAGTTGAAAAGAGAGGAAAAAAAGGAGAAAAAAGAGAAAAAAGAGGAAAAAGAGAAGAAAAAAAAGGAAAAAAGGAGGAAAAAAAGTTGAAAAGACAGGAAAAATAGGAGAAAAAGAGGAGAAAAAAGAGGAGTAAAAAAGAGAAAAAGAGGAAAAAAGAGGAAAAAAAGAGGAGAAAAAAGAGAAAAAAAGAGGAAAAAGAGAAGAAAAAAAAGGAAAAAAGGAGGAAAAGAGGAAAAAAAGGGAAGAAAAGAGGAAAAAAGAGGAAAAAAAAGAAGAAAAAAAAGGAAAAAAGGAGGAAAAAAAGTTGAAAAGAGAGGAAATAATAGGATAAAAAAGAGGAAAAAAAAGGAGAAAAAAGAGAAAAAGAGGAAAAAAGAGGAAAAAAGGAGGAGAAGGAGGAAGGGAAGGAAGAGGAGGAAGAAGAGGAGGAGGAGAAGGAGGAAAGGAAGGAAGAGGAGGAGAAGGAGGAAGGGAAGGAAGAGGAGGAAGAGGAACTTCTCGAAATTTTGCCTTTTTTCTTGAAATTTCGCTGTTTTTCACCTTCTTTTCTTTCTTTTTTTTCCCCTTTTTCCTTTTTCCTCTCTCTTTTTCCCTCTTGTAATGATTTTGGTCCTGATTTTTTTCCTCCCTCGCCCAGATCCAGCTCAGCTGGTATCAGCCACTCTGAGAGTCTACAGAGGTTACCTTACCCTAACCCTAACCCTTACAGAGCTAGGAACCTTCTAGAACCTTCTGTTCCTGCTGCTGAACCTAGGTGATGACGTCACCAGAGGGGGCGGGGCCAGGGCTGGAGGGGGCGGGGCCAGAGGGAGGGGAAAAAAATCAAGAAAAATACAGGAAAAAGAGAAGGAAAAAAAAGAAGGAAAAAAGGAAAAAAAGAGGAAAAGAAGGGAAAAAAGAGGAAAACAAGAGAAAAAAAGAGGAAAAAAGGAGAAAAAGAAGAAAAAAAAGGAAAAAAGAGGAAGAAAAGATGAAAAAAAGATGAAAAAATTGGAAAAAAGAGGAAAATAAGGAGGAAAAAAAGTTGAAAAGAGAGGAAATAATAGGATAAAAAAGAGGAAAAAAAAGGAGAAAAAAGAGAAAAAAGAGGAAAAAGGAGGAAAAAAGGAAGAAAAAAAGAGGAAAAAAAGTTGAAAAGAGAGGAAAAAAGAGGAAAAAAAGAGGAGAAAAAAGAGAAAAAAAGAGGAAAAAGAGAAGAAAAAAAAGGAAAAAAGGAGGAAAAGAGGAAAAAAAGGGAAGAAAAGAGGAAAAAAGAGGAAAAAAAGAAGAAAAAAAAGGAAAAAAGGAGGAAAAGAGGAAAAAAAGAGAAAAAGAGGAAAAAAGAGGAAAAAAGGAGGAGAAGGAGGAAGGGAAGGAAGAGGAGGAAGAAGAGGAGGAGGAGAAGGAGGAAGGGAAGGAAGAGGAGGAAGAGGAACTTCTCGAAATTTTGCCTTTTTTCTTGAAATTTCGCTGTTTTTCACCTTCTTTTCTTTCTTTTTTTTCCCCTTTTTCCTTTTTCCTCTCTTTTTCCCTATTGTAATGATTTTGGTCCTGATGATTTTTCCCAGATCCAGCTCAGCTGGTATCAGCCACTCTGAGAGTCTACAGAGGTTACCTTACCCTAACCCTAACCCTTACAGAGCTAGGAACCTTCGAGAAGGGTATGGCTGCAGACCCGGAGGCAGCAGATCTGAACCGCAGTTCTAGACGTCACAGAGCCCCCTACTGGATTACTTTATAACTGCAACTAAATCAACAGTTCAGATCGAGACTTCTCGTTTTTTTCCGGCAGCGTGCTCTTTTCTCCTTTTCTCAAGATGGATGACGACCGGAGTGTGAGTATTACCGTGAATCACATTTTTTGTGTATTCTTTTCAAGATATATTGGCACTTAATTGATCTGCAAAAGTGATTTAATCAATCAGTGAAATGCCTAACATGATCCACAAACTATATTGTTAATGTAGCGGGCCGAAGTATTCAGGGCTTCTGAGACACTCTTTCTGCAGACAAAAACTCACAGGCGTCGTACTCTTTTGGAGCGGATGCAACACGCTCCGTTTATTGCACACACGTTAACCACACGACAACTCTTTTCCCTCTCTTTTCCTTTTTTAAACAACCAGACGCACGTCTCTGACGTCACACCTGCGCCCCACTCTCACATGCGTCCCCCCTTACAGTGGAGGATGTCCCCATCTCCCACTACACATGTAAATGAAACACACAGGAGGGAAAGAACATAAGCATGTAAAACACAATACATGAACACAGCTAAACAGGCCATGGAGCAAATATTCACGAATTACAACCATAAAGTGTAAACAGCCCAGGCAGCTCATGTATATAAAAAAAAAGAAAAGAAAAACAACACACATGCAACCACCCCTTAAAACACAGGGAGTCAATAACCATCAGCATGTATATCAAACAGTCACTCCATAACATAGTCTCTAAAGCGAGCAGGAGGTCGTGAAGACCTACCAACCCGAGAGAACCTAGGCGGGGCAACAGCCTGGCCAGGGCAACCCCCAGCATCAACGCCACGACCACAGGCACCGTCTCCGGCAAAGAGGGACACGCCCGCAGGGTCACCAGGAGAGGCAGCATCCTCCCGCAGAGCAGTGGGCGGGGAAGGGGTGAGGAGGTTCCTAGACGGTCCCTCAAAAGGGAAAACCACAGGCAATTCGTAGCGCCGCAGCCTGTCATAGTGGACTGTCTGAAGGGGGGGCTCCTCCCCGAATGGGCTACTAATCTGATAGGTGACTCCAACTTCCTCATCCCTGTCCATACGCCGTTGCACCAAGTAAGGTCCCTTCCAGTGGGGAGCCAGTTTACGGCGGCTCTCTGTGGGGTCATTCAACCACACAAGGTCCCCAACCTCATATGGTTCATGCCTCAACCTGGTATCATAGAAAGTCTTTTGCCGCCTGCTTGCCACAATGTTGTTTTCCCTTGTCAGGCCAAAAGCCGTGTCCAAGCGCCTTAGGAGAGAACTAGCAAAGTCCTCCGGGGACCCATCTACCGGCCTGCCTTGCACCAGCGAACCCAGCACCACATCCACCGGCGTCCGGGCCTCCCGGCCGTGCGTGAGGAAGTAAGGCGTGAACCCGGTGCTGGAATGTACACTGGTGTTATACGCAAAAGCAACTTGTAACAGGAAAGAGTCCCACTCTCCCTCACATGACAAGAGCATTTTAGCCAACTGGTCAATAAGTGTTCGATTAAACCTCTCCACCATCCCATCAGACTTCGGGTTGTACGGAGTGGTACGAGTTTTCTTCACACCCAGCAGCCCGCACAAATGTTTCACCAGATCAGACTCAAATTGCCTCCCCATATCTGTGTGTAGCGTTTCCATCACACCATGTTCTAACACGTAGTGCTGAAAGAGACACTCGGCCACTGTGGTGGCTTTCTGATCAGTGATGGCATAAAGGTTCACAAATTTGGTAAAATAGTCCTCAACAACCAAAACATACCGGTTGCCCTTGGAGGTGACCGGCAACTCAAGTATGTCGGCTGCGACACGTTGGAAAGGCCTCTCCGTCTGTGAAGTCCTCATAGGGGCATGATGTCGAGGAACCGGGGACTTCCTCCTTTGACAAGCATAACACTGATCACACCACGCTTTAACATCACCATACATAGTGGGCCAATAACAAACACCCCGAGCACGTGCCAAGACCCGTTCGTGTGCAAGGTGAGCCGTCAAAGGCGCGCCATGCAGGTGTCCGAGGACCTCGGGAACCAAGACTGCAGGGACCAAAACCTGTGTTGTTTGCCCCACCTCAGACATCCACACAACCCTGCACAACAGTCCATCAATGAAAGTCAGGCGGGGAAACTCGTGCCACAGTCTCTTTAAACCCCGGCTGGCATCCTTCAGCCTCCACCTAGGGGGTCTCTGACCTTCCTCTAGCCAGGACAACACCTGTCTGATGTCGGCGTCACACCGCTGGAGCTCCCTGACATTGGAGCCATTGTGCGACAGAGTGTAAATTAAAGCTCGGTCCTCACAAGCCCGAGGATCAGGGCTGGAGCTGGGGGTTGTTGTAGGGGCTGCCGTGGAAGTGGAAGTCTCTATGGCGCACACTGTTCTGGGGCCACTGTCTACAACTGTTTGGGTACCTTTGTGCACGAGAGTGTGGACAGCACCAGGGGAATCAGCATCAGTGAGCTCCGCACTGAGGTCGGGTCTGCGTGACAGAGCATCGGCGTTAGTGTGTTGACCTCCACTCTTGTGCACAATAACCCAGTCATAAGGGTCCAGTTCCAGGGCCCAGCGGCTGCGACGGCCCGTTCTGTCATTATCAATGGGAAGCCGTCGAAGGCCCAACAACGGCCGGTGATCAGTAACAATGGTGAACGGGCGAAGACCCAAATAGTGTCTGAAATGGCGAACAGCCCACACTATCGCCCACAGCTCCCTGTCATACGTAGACCATCGTCGTTCGGCCGCCGTGAGGGAGCGACTAGCATAAGCCACCACTTTGTCCAGGCCTTCAGCCTCTTGTGCCAACACTGCTCCCACAGCGACCTGGGAAGCATCAGTGTATACAATGAAACGGTGAGTGAAGTCAGGGTGACACATTATAGGTTCAGCACAGAGAGCGTCCCGCAGGAACTCAAACGCTTCCTGGCAATCCGCAGTCCACTGAAACGGGACATCTTTCCCCGTAAGGTGACTGAGGGGGGCGGCTCGCTGAGCAAAACTCCTTACAAACCGCCTGTAGTAGGAGCAGAGCCCCAGGAAGGCACGCACCTCCGTGGCGGACCTCGGCACAGGCCATGACTTCACCTTCTCTGTGTTCTTGGGGTCAGGGCGAAGCCCCTCAGCAGAGATGACATGCCCAAGAAAGACCACATGATCTCGGGCCAGGTGGCACTTCCTGGCATTGAGACGCAGCCCAGCTGCTCCGATCCGGGTGAAGACCTCCCCCAGAGCAGAGACATGATCCTCAAACGACCTGCTGTATATCAATATGTCATCAAGATACACCATGCAGATGTGCCATGGCAGCCCCTTTAACACCAGCTCCATAACCCGCTGGAATGTTGCTGGTGCATTTGTGAGCCCCATGGGCATGGATCTAAACTGATAGAGGCCCTGGCCGGTGGTAAAGGCGGTCTTTTCACGGTCCTCCCGTGCCACTTCCACCTGCCAGTAGCCATCCGAGAAGTCCAGAGTGCTGAACCAGGTGGCCCCTGCTAGAGCGTCAAGCGTATCATCCACACGCGGTAGTGGATGGGAGTCTTTAACTGTCACAGCATTGAGGCCCCTATAATCAACACAAAATCGCCATGTATTATTCTTCTTCCTGACGAGAACAACAGGAGAAGACCAGGGGCTGCAGCTCTCCTCGATGATGCCATCCTCCAAAAGGCGCTGGACCTGCCTGTGTATTTCCTTCCGCTTGTCAGGGGAAGTGCGGTAGGCCCGTCGCTTTATCGGTGGGTGGTTACCTGTTAGAATGTGGTGCTTTATCAGGTCGGGGCTGCCTGTTCCACCCCGTGCAGGGCTGAACACCCCCTGATGTTTCTCCAACAAGGCCTGCAGCTGCTGCCTCTGCTGGTCGGACAGCGGACAGCCAGCTACATCAGGTAGGGGGGCATCCACCTGTCGAGAACCAAAACCCCCTGCAGGGGTGAGAATGTCACAGTCATCAACATGGTGAAACACCCCCAGGTGAGAGCCAGGGTGCAGTTTCAGCTCCTGTTCAGTCGGGTTGAGCAGCCGTGCCACCGTGCGCCCATTTCTCACCGGGGCTACCGTGCGTGCGACCACCAGTCCCACATTGTCACGCACCTCAGGCTCCAAATAGCCCAGGTAAGAGTCAATAATTGGACCAGCAACACCGGGGGCCCCCACCTGGACAGGAACAATCATTTCACTGAAAGGCGGAACGGTAGCATCCGCAGACATAGAGATGTTACAACAGTCTGGAATAAAGTCCGTGGCCTGCAAGAGAGGAATGTTAATACCTTCAATGCAGAGAAGCCCACGACCCACATCCATAATTGCACAAGTCCGCCGCAGGAAATCAAAACCAAGCAAAACAGCCTGTGTAGCTCCCCGCACAACATGCACAGTCTGCTCATAAGGCCTGCCACCCAACTTCAGCGGAAGGGCCACAGTGCCTAAAGTGTCCAATAGCTGTCCATTTACCGCACGTGCATACAAATATTGCGTATTCAGCACGCGTTTACGTAAAGCTGGGATGGACATCCTGAACTCCTCAGAAACCAACGAAACAGTAGAGCCAGAGTCAATTAACACAGTCACATCAACTCCTTCTACCAGTCCTTTAACATAAGCTGTAGACTCGGACTCACCCACCGAACAGGAGTCCACTGTGGAGTCCGGAGTCGCCGCTGCAGAGTTGTCCTTGTGACCCCGTGGTGGCAACACTGGCATCTGGGTCACGATACCAGCTACTGGAAGTTTCCCTGCTCCTCTCTGCGCGGGGATGGAGATGGCGACCGTCGTGAGGGAGATAGAAACCTCACTCCCCGCCGCGGCTGACGTTCCTCTTCAAAGCGTGGCTCCCTCCGGTCCTCGCTGTCCAGCCGGCGCGGCGAGAACCCAGTAGTGGTACCCCGGGTCCCCCGGTCTCGCGGAGACCACTCTCTGGCACCGTATCCACCCTGAAGCCGGCGCTGCGGAGATCGGCCTCTCGTGCCGTCGTCCCTCCGGAAGTCCATGGAGGTGGACCTGCATCCAAACCCGCCACAAGCGCAGTGACAGGCACCCCGCTGCTCTCTGCGCTCCCCCGGGCCCTGCTGACGAGCCCCAGGAAAAGGGGAGCCCAGACCGGCACTCTCACCGGCACCACAGGTATGAGCCCTCAAATCCTTCACCTCTGATTGCAAATTGTCCATCCTCGAGGCGAGCCGTTCCATGGCACGAACGAGCTTCTCTGTGGCGTTCGCATTACAGTCCAACACACTTGGTGACGCCGGATCGAGAGCGGCCACAACAGCAGGATGCATGTTGGGGTAGGGCAATCCAGGTGCGCTCGCCCTCAGAGCCTGCCTGGCCCGCTCACAACGACCTGCTATAGTCAAAGCCTCCTCCACATCCGTGGCCCCCTGTTCATGGCACTTAACCTGGAGAGCAGGTTCGAGCCCGGCAAGAAAACGTCTAAAAGTCTCACCGTTCCTGGCAGCTCTGTCATAGTCGGGAAAAGCCTCAGCCACGAGTCTGGAGAGGTCGGCTGCATAGACCTCTAAATTCTCGTTCGGCCGACGGGGCCGCGCAGAGATGCACGTCTGGAAGTACAGGAGGAATTGTTTCTGTCCAAAGGCGTCCAGTAACCGTTCCTTAACTCGCTCATAATCACACTGAACATCCGGCGGCAGAGCGTCCCACAGCAGAAAAGCAGCGCCGTCCAGCCTCGTAGGAAGAAGACTCACCAAAGCGGCGGTGTAACTCCCGCTCCCGGTCCCCCTCGGCTGGGCGCGGACCGCGGCTTCAAACTGCTTCACCCACGTAGCAAACGGCTTCTCGCCGTCGCCACGAAACGGCGGGGGAAGCTCCACTCTCACTCCAACCACACCACCAGTCCATGCACGAGCACTCCCGAAATACTCGTCATCCATGTCACAGTCCGTAACGTTGCGCTTCAGTCCTCCGAACATGTCGCTCCGAAGCACTCACACGAGCACGCCAGCCGGCCAGGCCGACCGAAAAAAAAAACTCAGTAATTGCCGAAAGAGAAAACCGCTCCAAAAACCAGGTCTCACTCCAGTTACCGCTGCCACCAATGTAGCGGGCCGAAGTATTCAGGGCTTCTGAGACACTCTTTCTGCAGACAAAAACTCACAGGCGTCGTACTCTTTTGGAGCGGATGCAACACGCTCCGTTTATTGCACACACGTTAACCACACGACAACTCTTTTCCCTCTCTTTTCCTTTTTTAAACAACCAGACGCACGTCTCTGACGTCACACCTGCGCCCCACTCTCACATTAAGTTCAATTTGACATTTGACTGTGGATTTCCCCATTGTGGGACAATTGAAGGAATATCTTAACTTATCTTTTTATTCATATTATACATTATGTGTGTTTATATAACTATTCACATTTATATCACTATATAGCCTATATTTAGATATTTTGTGGACAGAAATTTAGCTAATCCAGTGCATAAGATGAAAATGTATATTTGTCCGTTATTAGGTTTTGGCCCAGTTTTGTCGGTAAAACAGTGTAAAAATATTAACTTGGACTAATTGAACACTCTTTTTTAGGTACACATAACAATCCAGAAAGGAATGGCCTTGTATGCTGTTTGTATGGGCCTTGTAATGCTGTTAATGTCAATATAATGAATTTGCTATGCTCCAGAATCTTAAGTATTTCAGTGTTGATTGTGATTTGTATTGAGTGTTTTTTCAGCTGTTTTTTTTCTCTGCAGATCTCCTTAATGTGGGATGTGACTGCACCTGCACTGAATATATATTATATACTGTACATTTCATCAAGATGAGACAATTGTTTACCCCAAGTTATATTGTTAAATAAATGTTATATTGTTCTGTTTGGGAATTTTGGACTTAATACTACCATACTTACCATTTCAGTATATCAAAGTGTTTTTATTTCTTTATTTCTTTTTTTAACAATTACTACAACAAAAGTGAGGACTTGACACCCAAATACACTATGTTGTAGTGGGTTTGATCAATGCTGTTCAAGTTTTGGGGGTAATATATCCCACTAAACGCCACATCTTAGTCCTCTCTGTCAGTGGCAAGACAGTTGTCATCTTCTCTGTCCCAGTCTCTTTTCATATTCACGCAATTGCAACACCTTTATAATTCTGTGCATATAACAGTCCTCAATCACGACATTATCTATGATGTTTATGGTTGCTCAGTGTTTAAATATATATTGTCATTAGGCTAAAAACAAGTAAAGACTAATTTTTTTATATTGCCTCATTCATGATTTAAAGAAATCATTAAAAATTTCACCTTAATTTGATAACAGTCTTAACTGCACCTACTGGTGCTGCCTATGATCTAAATCTCTTGCCACAAAAAAAAGAGCCTACCAGCAAAGACCTATGCTCTACAAATGACATCTGAAATAGTGCTTAATGAGCTACGAATCCCTGCCGTTTACCCTGGAAGTAAGTTCTTTAATTATAAGCTCCATCCTCATTATCAATTAAATCTTCATATATTGAGATTCATTATCAATTAAATCTTCATATTTAAGCTCCATGCCTCATTATCAATTAAATCTTCATATATTTATTAAGGTGGAACGCTGATTTAGTTGCAGTGCAGTTCTACTAGTTGCAGTTCTACAGCAATCCAGTAGGGGGCTCTGTGACGTCTAGAACTGCAGTTCAGATCTGCTGCCTCCGGGTCTGCAGCCGTATACTATTGGAACCTTCTAGAACCTTCTGTTCCTGCTGCTGAACCTAGGTGATGACGTCACCAGAGGGGGCGGGGCCAGTGCTGGAGGGGGCGGGGCCAGAGGGAGGGGAAAAAGTCAAGAAAAATACAGGAAAAAGAGAAGGAAAAAAAAGAAGGAAAAAAGGAGAAAAAGAGGAAAAGAAGGGAAAAAAGAGGAAAACAAGAGAAAAAAGAGGAAAAAATGAGAAAAAGAAGGAAAAAAGAGGAAGAAAAGATGAAAAAAAGAGGAAAAAATTGGAAAAAAGAGGAAAATAAGGAGGAAAAAAAGTTGAAAAGAGAGGAAATAATAGGATAAAAAAGAGGACAAAAAAGAGGAGAAAAAAGAGAAAAAAGAGGAAAAAGAGGAGGAAAAAGAGAAGAAGAAAAAAGGAAAAAAGAGGAAAAAAAGAAGAAAAAAGAGGAAAAGAAAGGGAAAAAAAGAGGAAAACAAGAGAAAAAAGAGGAGAAAAAGAAGAAGAAAAAGGAAAAAATAGGAAAAAAGAGGAATAAAAGATGAAAAGATGAAAAAATGGGAAAAAAGGAGGAAAAAAGGAAGAAAAAGAGGAAAAAAAGTTGAAAAGAGAGGAAAAAAGAGGAAAAAAAAGGAAAAAAGGAGGAAAAAAAGTTGAAAAGACAGGAAAAATAGGAGAAAAAGAGGAGAAAAAAGAGGAGTAAAAAAGAGAAAAAGAGGAAAAAAGAGGAAAAAGAGAAGAAAAGAAGGATGAAAAGAGGAAAAAAGAGGAAAAAAGGAGGAGAAGGAGGAAGGGAAGGAAGAGGAGGAAGAAGAGGAGGAGGAGAAGGAGGAAGGGAAGGAAGAGGAGGAAGAAGAGGAACTTCTCGAAATTTTGCCTTTTTTCTTGAAATTTCGCTGTTTTTCACCTTCTTTTCTTTCTTTTTTTTCCCCTTTTTCCTTTTTCCTCTCTCTTTTTCCCTCTTGTAATGATTTTGGTCCTGATGATTTTTCCCAGATCCAGCTCAGCTGGTATCAGCCACTCTGAGAGTCTACAGAGGTTACCTTACCCTAACCCTAACCCTTACAGAGCTAGGAACCTTCTAGAACCTTCTGTTCCTGCTGCTGAACCTAGGTGATGACGTCACCAGAGGGGGCGGGGCCAGGGCTGGAGGGGGCGGGGCCAGAGGGAGGGGAAAAAATCAAGAAAAATACAGGAAAAAGAGAAGGAAAAAAAGAAGGAAAAAAGGAAAAAAAGAGGAAAAGAAGGGAAAAAAAGAGGAAAACAAGAGAAAAAAAGAGGAAAAAAGGAGAAAAAGAAGAAAAAAAAGGAAAAAAAGGAAGAAAAGATGAAAAAAGAGGAAAAAATTGGAAAAAAGAGGAAAATAAGGAGGAAAAAAAGTTTAAAAGAGAAGAAATAATAGGATAAAAAAGAGGAAAAAAAGAGGAGAAAAAAGAGAAAAAAGAGGAAAAAGAGGAGGAAAAAAGAGGAAAAAGAGAAGAAGAAAAAAGGAAAAAAGGAGGAAAAAAAGAGAAAAAAAGAGGATAAAGAGGAAAAAAGAGGGAATAAATTGGAAAAAAAGGAAAAAGGAAGAAAAAAGAAGGAAAAAAGGGGAAAAAATAGGAAAAAAAGAAGGAAAAAAGGGGAAAAAAGAGGAAAAAACGAGAAAAAGAGGAAAAAGAGGAAAAAAGAAGAAAAGAAGAAAAAAGAGGAAAATAAATGAAAAAAAGAGAAAAAAGAGGACAAAAAGAAAAAAAAAATAGGGAAAAAAAGAGGAAAAAATAGGAAAAAAAGAAGAAAAAATAGGAAAAAAAGAAAAAATAGGAAAAAAAGAGAAAAAAAGAGGAAAGAAACAGGAAAATCAGAGAAAAAATAGGAAAAAAAAGGTAAAAAAAGAAGAAAAAAGAGGAAGAAAAGATAAAAAAAGAGGAAAAAAATAAGAAAAAAAGGAAAAAAAGAGGAAAAGGGAAAAAAGAGGAAAAAAGAGGGAAAAAGAGGGAAAAAAAGAGGAAAAAAGAGGGAAAAGGAGGGAAAAAGAAGAAAAAAGGAAAAAATAGGAAGAAAAGAGGAAAAAAGAGGAAAAAAAGAGAAAAAAAGAGGATAAAGAGGAAAAAAGAGGGAATAAATTGGAAAAAAAGGAAAAAGGAAGAAAAAAGAAGGAAAAAAGGGGAAAAAATAGGAAAAAAAGAAGGAAAAAAGGGGAAAAAAGAGGAAAAAACGAGAAAAAGAGGAAAAAGAGGAAAAAAGAAGAAAAGAAGAAAAAAGAGGAAAAAGAGGAAAATAAATGAAAAAAAGAGAAAAAAGAGGACAAAAAGAAAAAAAAATAGGGAAAAAAAGAGGAAAAAATAGGAAAAAAAGAAGAAAAAATAGGAAAAAATAGGAAAAAAAGAGAAAAAAAGAGGAAAAAAACAGGAAAATCTGAGAAAAAATAGGAAAAAAAAAGGTAAAAAAAGAAGAAAAAAGAGGAAGAAAAGATAGAAAAAGAGGAAAAAAATAAGAAAAAAAGGAAAAAAAGAGGAAAAGGGAAAAAAGAAGAAAAAAGAGGGAAAAAGAGGGAAAAAAAGAGGAAAAAAGAGGGAAAAGGAGGGAAAAAGAAGAAAAAAGGAAAAAATAGGAAGAAAAGAGGAAAAAAGAGGTAAAAAGGAGGAAAAGAAAAAAGGAGGAAAAAAATCCGAGAAAAAATAGGGAAAAAAGAAGAAAAAAGAGGAAAAATTGAAGAAAAAAAGGAAAAAAAGAGCTAGCAACCTTCTAGAACCTTCTGTTCCTGCTGCTGAAAATACAGGGAAAAGAGAGCAAAAAAAGAAGGGAAAAAGGGGGAAAAAGAGGAAAAGAAGGGAAAAAAGAGGATAAAGAGGAAAAAAGAGGGAATAAATTGGAAAAAAAGGAAAAAGGAAGAAAAAAGAGGAAAAAAGAGGAAAAAAAGAGGAAAAATGAGGAAAAAGAGGGGAAAAAAGGAAAAAAGAGGAAAAAAGAGGATAAAGAGGAAAAAATGAACAAAAGAGGGAAAAAAGGGAAAAAAAAGAGGAAAAAAAGAGAGAAAAAAAGAGTAAAAAAGAGAATAAAAAAGAGGAAAAAAGAGGAAAAAAGGAGAAAAAAAGAGGAAGAGGAGGAGGAGGAGGAAGGGAAGGAAGAGGAGGATGAGGAATTTCTCAAAATTTTGCCTTTTTTCGTGAAATTTCGCCTTTTTTCCACCTTTTTTTCTTTCTTTTTCTCTTTTTTTTCCTTTTTTCCTCTCTTTTTTCCCTCTTGTAATGATTTTGGTCCTGATGATTTTTCCCAGATCCAGCTCAGCTGGTATCAGCCACTCTGAGAGTCTACAGAGGTTACCTTACCCTAACCCTAACCCTTACAGAGCTAGGAACCTTCTAGAACCTTCTGTTCCTGCTGCTGAACCTAGGTGATGACGTCACCAGAGGGGGCGGGGCCAGGGCTGGAGGGGGCGGGGCCAGAGGGAGGGGAAAAAATCAAGAAAAATACAGGAAAAAGAGAAGGAAAAAAAGAAGGAAAAAAGGAAAAAAAGAGGAAAAGAAGGGAAAAAAAGAGGAAAACAAGAGAAAAAAAGAGGAAAAAAGGAGAAAAAGAAGAAAAAAAAGGAAAAAAAGGAAGAAAAGATGAAAAAAAGAGGAAAAAATTGGAAAAAAGAGGAAAATAAGGAGGAAAAAAAGTTGAAAAGAGAAGAAATAATAGGATAAAAAAGAGGAAAAAAAGAGGAGAAAAAAGAGAAAAAAGAGGAAAAAGAGGAGGAAAAAAGAGGAAAAAGAGAAGAAGAAAAAAGGAAAAAAGGAGGAAAAGAGGAATAAAAGATGAAAAGAGGAAAAAATAGGAAAAAAGGAGGAAAAAAGGAAGAAAAAAAGAGGAAAAAAAGTTGAAAAGAGAGGAAAAAAGAGGAAAAATAGAGGAGAAAGAAGAGAAAAAAAGAGGAAAAAGAGAAGAAAAAAAAGGAAAAAAGGAGGAAAAGAGGAAAAAAAGGGAAGAAAAGAGGAAAAAAGAGGAAAAAAGGAGAAAAAAAGAGGAAGAGGAGGAGGAGGAGGAAGGGAAGGAAGAGGAGGATGAGGAATTTCTCAAAATTTTGCCTTTTTTCTTGAAATTTCGCTGTTTTTCCACCTTTTTTTCTTTCTTTTTCTCTTTTTTTTTCCTTTTTTCCTCTCTTTTTTCCCTCTTGTAATGATTTTGGTCCTGATGATTTTTCCCAGCTCCAGCTCAGCTGGTATCAGCCACTCTGAGAGTCTACAGAGGTTACCTTACCCTAACCCTAACCCTTACAGAGCTAGGAACCTTCTAGAACCTTCTGTTCCTGCTGCTGAAAATACAGGGAAAAGAGAGCAAAAAAAGAAGGGAAAAAGGGGGAAGAAGAGGAAAAGAAGGGAAAAAAGAAGATAAAGAGGAAAAAAGAGGGAATAAATTGGAAAAAAGAGGGAAAAGGAAGAAAAAAGAGTGAAAAAAGAGAAAAAAAAGAGGAAAAAAGAGGAAAAAAAGAGAAAAAAAGAGGATAAAGAGGAAAAAAGAGGGAATAAATTGGAAAAAAAGGAAAAAGGAAGAAAAAAGAGTGAAAAAAGAGAAAAAAAAGAGGAAAAAAGAGGAAAAAAAGAGAAAAAAAGAGGATAAAGAGGAAAAAAGAGGGAATAAATTGGAAAAAAAGGAAAAAGGAAGAAAAAAGAAGGAAAAAAGGGGAAAAAATAGGAAAAAAAGAAGGAAAAAAGGGGAAAAAAGAGGAAAAAACGAGAAAAAGAGGAAAAAGAGGAAAAAAGAAGAAAAGAAGAAAAAAGAGGAAAAAGAGGAAAATAAATGAAAAAAAGAGAAAAAAGAGGACAAAAAGAAAAAAAAAATAGGGAAAAAAAGAGGAAAAAATAGGAAAAAAAGAAGAAAAAATAGGAAAAAATAGGAAAAAAAGAAAAAAATAGGAAAAAAAGAGAAAAAAAGAGGAAAGAAACAGGAAAATCAGAGAAAAAATAGGAAAAAAAAGGTAAAAAAAAGAAGAAAAAAGAGGAAGAAAAGATAAAAAAAGAGGAAAAAAATAAGAAAAAAAGGAAAAAAAAGAGGAAAAGGGAAAAAAGAGGAAAAAAGAGGGAAAAAAAGAGGAAAAAAGAGGGAAAAGGAGGGAAAAAGAAGAAAAAAGGAAAAAATAGGAAGAAAAGAGGAAAAAAGAGGTAAAAAGGAGGAAAAGAAAAAAGGAGGAAAAAAATCCGAGAAAAAATAGGGAAAAAAGAAGAAAAAAGAGGAAAAATTGAAGAAAAAAAGGAAAAAAAGAGCTAGGAACCTTCTAGAACCTTCTGTTCCTGCTGCTGAAAATACAGGGAAAAGAGAGCAAAAAAAGAAGGGAAAAAGGGGGAAAAAGAGGAAAAGAAGGGAAAAAAGAGGATAAAGAGGAAAAAAGAGGGAATAAATTGGAAAAAAAGGAAAAAGGAAGAAAAAAGAGGAAAAAAGAGGAAAAAAAGAGGAAAAATGAGGAAAAAGAGGGGAAAAAAGGAAAAAAGAGGAAAAAAGAGGATAAAGAGGAAAAAATGAACAAAAGAGGGAAAAAAGGGAAAAAAAAGAGGAAAAAAAGAGAGAAAAAAAGAGTAAAAAAGAGAATAAAAAAGAGGAAAAAAGAGGAAAAAAGGAGAAAAAAAAGAGGAAGAGGAGGAGGAGGAGGAGGAGGAAGGGAAGGAAGAGGAGGATGAGGAATTTCTCAAAATTTTGCCTTTTTTCGTGAAATTTCGCCTTTTTTCCACCTTTTTTTCTTTCTTTTTCTCTTTTTTTTCCTTTTTTCCTCTCTTTTTTCCCTCTTGTAATGATTTTGGTCCTGATTTTTTTCCTCCCTCGCCCAGATCCAGCTCAGCTGGTATCAGCCACTCTGAGAGTCTACAGAGGTTACCTTACCCTAACCCTAACCCTTACAGAGCTAGGAACCTTCTAGAACCTTCTGTTCCTGCTGCTGAACCTAGGTGATGACGTCACCAGAGGGGGCGGGGCCAGGGCTGGAGGGGGCGGGGCCAGAGGGAGGGGAAAAAATCAAGAAAAATACAGGAAAAAGACAAGGAAAAAAAAGAAGGAAAAAAGGAAAAAAAGAGGAAAACAAGGGAAAAAAAGAGGAAAACAAGAGAAAAAAAGAGGAAAAAAGGAGAAAAAAAGGAAAAAAGAGGAAGAAAAGATGAAAAAAAGAGGAAAAAATTGGAAAAAAGAGGAAAATAAGGAGGAAAAAAAGTTGAAAAGAGAGGAAATAATAGGATAAAAAAGAGGAAAAAAAAGGAGAAAAAAGAGAAAAAAGAGGAAAAAGAGGAGTAAAAAGGGGGAAAAAGAGAAGAAGAAAAAAGGAAAAAAGGAGGAAAAGAGGAAAAAAAGGGAAGAAAAGAGGAAAAAAGAGGAAAAAAAGAAGAAAAAAGAGGAAAAGAAAGGGAAAAAAGGAGGAAAACAAGAGAAAAAAGAGGAAAAAAGAGGAGAAAAAGAAGAAGAAAAAGGAAAAAAGAGGAAAAAAGGAGGAAAAAAAGAGGAAAAAAGTTGAAAAGAGAGGAAATAATAGGATAAAAAAGAGGAAAAAAAAGGAGAAAAAAGAGGAAAAAAGAGGAAAAAGAGGAGGAAAAAAGAGGAAAAAGAGAAGAAGAAAAAAGGAAAAAAGGAGGAAAAGAGGAAAAAAGGGAAGAAAAGAGGAAAAAAGAGGAAAAAAAGAAGAAAAAAAAAGGAAAAAAGAGGAAAAAAGAGGAATAAAAGATGAAAAGAGGAAAAAAGAGGAAAAAGGGGAAGAAGAAAAAAGGAAAAGAAAGGGAAAAAAAGAGGAAAACAAGAGAAAAAAGAGGAAAAAAGAGGAGAAAAAAGAGAAAAAAGGGGAAAAAGAGGAAAAAAGAGGAAAAAGAGAAGAAGAAAAAAGGAAAAGAAAGGGAAAAAAAGAGGAAAACAAGAGAAAAAAGAGGAAAAAAGAGGAGAAAAAGAAGAAAAAAAAGGAAAAAAGAGGAAAAAAGAGGAAAAAAGATGAAAAGAGGAAAAGAGGAAAAAATAGGAAAAAAGGAGGAAAAAATGAAGAAAAAAGAGGAAAAAAAGTTGAAAAGAGAGGAAATAATAGGATAAAAAAGAGGAAAAAAAAGGAGAAAAAAGAGAAAAAAGAGGAAAAAGAGGAGGAAAAAAGAGAAGAAGAAAAAAGGAAAAAAGAGGATAAAGAGGAAAAAATGAACAAAAGAGGGAAAAAAGGGAAAAAAAAGAGGAAAAAAAGAGAGAAAAAAAGAGTAAAAAAGAGAATAAAAAAGAGGAAAAAGAGGAAAAAATGAGAAAAAAAAGAGGAAGAGGAGGAGGAGGAGGAGGAGGAAGGGAAGGAAGAGGAGGATGAGGAATTTCTCAAAATTTTGCCTTTTTTCGTGAAATTTCGCCTTTTTTCCACCTTTTTTTCTTTCTTTTTCTCTTTTTTTTCCTTTTTTCCTCTCTTTTTTCCCTCTTGTAATGATTTTGGTCCTGATGATTTTTCCCAGCTCCAGCTCAGCTGGTATCAGCCACTCTGAGAGTCTACAGAGGTTACCTTACCCTAACCCTAACCCTTACAGAGCTAGGAACCTTCTAGAACCTTCTGTTCCTGCTGCTGAACCTAGGTGATGACGTCACCAGAGGGGGCGGGGCCAGGGCTGGAGGGGGCGGGGCCAGAGGGAGGGGAAAAAATCAAGAAAAATACAGGAAAAAGACAAGGAAAAAAAAGAAGGAAAAAAGGAAAAAAAGAGGAAAACAAGGGAAAAAAAGAGGAAAACAAGAGAAAAAAAGAGGAAAAAAGGAGAAAAAAAGGAAAAAAGAGGAAGAAAAGATGAAAAAAAGAGGAAAAAATTGGAAAAAAGAGGAAAATAAGGAGGAAAAAAAGTTGAAAAGAGAGGAAATAATAGGATAAAAAAGAGGAGTAAAAAGGGGGAAAAAGAGAAGAAGAAAAAAGGAAAAAAGGAGGAAAAGAGGAAAAAAAGGGAAGAAAAGAGGAAAAAAGAGGAAAAAAAGAAGAAAAAAGAGGAAAAGAAAGGGAAAAAAGGAGGAAAACAAGAGAAAAAAGAGGAAAAAAGAGGAGAAAAAGAAGAAGAAAAAGGAAAAAAGAGGAAAAAAGGAGGAAAAAAAGAGGAAAAAAGTTGAAAAGAGAGGAAATAATAGGATAAAAAAGAGGAAAAAAAAGGAGAAAAAAGAGAAAAAAGAGGAAAAAAGAGGAAAAAGAGGAGGAAAAAAGAGGAAAAAGAGAAGAAGAAAAAAGGAAAAAAGGAGGAAAAGAGGAAAAAAAGTGAAGAAAAGAGGAAAAAAGAGGAATAAAAGATGAAAAGAGGAAAAAAGAGGAAAAAAGAGGAAAAAAGGGAAGAAAAGAGGAAAAAAAGGAGAAAAAAGAGAAAAAAGAGGAAAAAGAGGAAAAAAGAGGAAAAAGAGAAGAAGAAAAAAGGAAAAAAGGAGGAAAAGAGGAAAAAAGGGAAGAAAAGAGGAAAAAAGAGGAAAAAAAGAAGAAAAAAGAGGAAAAGAAAGGGAAAAAAGAGGAAAACAAGAGAAAAAAGAGGAAAAAAGAGGAGAAAAAGAAGAAGAAAAAGGAAAAAAGAGGAATAAAAGATGAAAAGAGGAAAAAATAGGAAAAAAGGAGGAAAAAATGAAGAAAAAAGAGGAAAAAAAGTTGAAAAGAGAGGAAATAATAGGATAAAAAAGAGGAAAAAAAAGGAGAAAAAAGAGAAAAAAGAGGAAAAAGAGGAGGAAAAAAGAGAAGAAGAAAAAAGGAAAAAAGGAGGAAAAGAGGAAAAAAAAGGGAAGAAAAGAGGAAAAAAGAGGAAAAAAGAAGAAAAAAAGAAGAAAAAAAGGAAAAAACAGAAAAAAGAGGAAAATAGGAGGAGGAGGAGGAAGAAGAGGAGGAAGAAGAGGAGGAGGAGAAGGAGGAAGGGAAGGAAGAGGAGGAAGAGGAACTTCTCGAAATTTTGCCTTTTTTCTTGAAATTTCGCTGTTTTTCCACCTTTTTTTCTCTTTTTTTCCCCTTTTTCCTTTCTTTTTTTCCCTCTTGTAATGATTTTGGTCCTGATGATTTTTCCCAGATCCAGCTCAGCTGGTATCAGCCACTCTGAGAGTCTACAGAGGTTACCTTACCCTAACCCTAACCCTTACAGAGCTAGGAACCTTCTAGAACCTTCTGTTCCTGCTGCTGAACCTAGGTGATGACGTCACCAGAGGGGGCGGGGCCAGGGCTGGAGGGGGCGGGGCCAGGGACAGGGAGGGGAAAAAAATCAAGAAAAATACAGGAAAAAGACAAGGAAAAAAAAGAAGGAAAAAAAGAGGAAAAGAAGGGAAAAAAAGAGGAAAACAAGATAAAAAAAGAGGAAAAAAGGAGAAAAAGAAGAAAAAAAAGGAAAAAACTGAAAAAAGAGGAAAATAGGAGGAGGAGGAGGAAGAAGAGGAGGAAGAAGAGGAGGAGGAGAAGGAGGAAGGGAAGGAAGAGGAGGAAGAGGAACTTCTCGAAATTTTGCCTTTTTTCTTGAAATTTCGCTGTTTTTCCACCTTCTTTTCTTTCTTTTTTTGCCCCTTTTTCCTTTTTCCTCTCTCTTTTTCCCTCTTGTAATGATTTTGGTCCGGATTTTTTCCCTCCCTCGCCCAGATCCAGCTCAGCTGGTATCAGCCACTCTGAGAGTCTACAGAGGTTACCTTACCCTAACCCTAACCCTTACAGAGCTAGGAACCTTCTAGAACCTTCTGTTCCTGCTGCTGAAAATACAGGGAAAAGAGAGCAAAAAAAGAAGGGAAAAAGGGGGAAAAAGAGGAAAAGAAGGGAAAAAAGAAGATAAAGAGGAAAAAAGAGGGAATAAGGGAAGAAAAGAGGAAAAAAAGAAGAAAAAAGGAAAAAACAGAAAAAAGAGGAAAATAGGAAAAAAAAGAGGGAAAAAAGGAGGAAAAATGAGAAAAAAGAGGGGGAAAAAGGAAAAAAGAGGAAAAAAAAGAGGATGAAGAGGAAAAAATGAACAAAAGAGGAAAAAAGAGGAAAAAAAGAGAAAAAAGAGGATAAAGAGGAAAAAAGGGAATACATTGGAAAAAAAGAGGAAAAAAGGGGGAAAATAGGAAAAACATAGGAAAAAAAGAGAAAAAAAGAGGAAAAAGGAGAAAAAAAGAGGATAAAGAGGAAAAAAGAGGGAATAAATTGGAAAAAAGAGGGGAAAAAGAGGAAAAAAGAGGAAAAAAAGAGGAAAAAAGAGGGGGAAAGGGAGAAAAAAAGAAGAAGAAAGAGGAAAAAATAAGAAAAAAGAGAAAAAAAGAGGATAAAGAGGAAAAAAGGAACAAAAGAGGAAAAAATAGGAACAAAAAAGAGAAAAAAAGAGGAAAAAATAGAAAAAAAAAGAGAGAAAAAGAGGAAAAAATAGGCAAAAAGAGAATAAAAAAGAGGAAAAAAAGGAAAAAAAAAGAGGAAAGAAGAAGGGAAAAAAGGGAGAAAAAAAGAGGAAAAAAGAGGAAAAAAGGGAAGAAAAGAGGAAAAAATTTGAAAAAAGAGGATAAAGAGGAAAAAAAGTGAATAAATTGGAAAAAAAGAGGAAAAAAGAAGAAAAAAGAGGGAAAAGAGGAAAAAATAGGAAAAAAGAGAAGGATTTTTTCCTTATTTCTCCTCTTTTTTCCGCCTTTACTTCCCTATTTTTTCCTTATTTTGTCTCGCCTTTTTTCCCTTTTTTTCCCTCTTGTATTGATTTCGATCCCTGATGATTTTTTTCCCTCCCTCTGTCTCCCTCCCTGGACCTGGACCTGGACCTGGACCTGGACCTGGACCTGGACCTGGACCTGGACCTGGCTCCAGCTCTGCTGGGGGAATACTGGCTCCAGCTGACTCTACTCAAGCTCAGGTCTACAGCTGACCTAACCTAACCTTCTAGAACCTTCTGTTCCTGCTGCTGAACCAGCTAGGTGATGACGTCACCAGAGGGGGCGGGGCCAGGGCTCGAGGGGGCGGGGCCAGGGGAGAAAAAAAGAGGAAAAAAAGCAAAAAACAGGAAAGGAAAGGAAAGAGGGGAAAAAAGAGGAAAAAAAGAGGAACAAAGAGGAAAAAAGAGGACAAAAAGAAGGAAAAAAAGAGGGAAAAATGAGGAAAAGAAGAGGGAAAAAAGAGGAAAAAAAGGAAAAGAGGAAAAAAATAGGAAAAAAGAGGGAAAAAAGGAAAAATTTGAAAAAAAGAGAAAAAAATAGGAAAAAAGAGGGAAAAAGAGGGAAAAAAAGGAAAAAAAGAGGGAAACAAGAAGGAAAAAATGGAAAAAAGAGGACAAAATAGGAAAAATAGGAAAACAGAGAAAAAAAGAGGAAAAAAGAGGAAAAAAAAAGAGGAAAAAAGGACAAAATAGGACAAAATTGGGAAGAAAAAAAAGAGAAAAAAAGAGGTAAAAAGTGGAAAAAAGAGGAAAAAAGAAGGAAAAAAGGAGAAAAGGAGGAGCAGGAATTTCTCGACATTTCTCATTTTTTCCTTCAAAATTTGCCTTTTTTTGTTGAAATTTCGCCTTTTTTCCGCTTTTTCTCCTTATTTTTTCCTCTTTTTTCCGCCTTTTCTTCCCTATTTTTGCCTCTTTTTCGCTTTTTTTTCTGCCTTTCTTTCTTTCTTTCTTTCTTTCTTTCTTTTTGTTGAAATGTCACTTTTTTTTCCTTATTTTTCCTCTTTTTCCCTTATTTTTCCGTCTTTTTTTCCTTATTTTTCCTCTTTTTTTCGCCTTTTTTTCTTTCTTTTTTCCTTTTTTCCCTTTTTTTCCCTCTTGTATTGATTTTGATCCCTGATGATTTTTTTCCCTCCCTCTGTCTCCCTCCCTGGACCTGGACCTGGACCTGGACCTGGACCTGGACCTGGACCTGGACCTGGACCTGGACCTGGACCTGGACCTGGACCTGGACCTGGACCTGGACCTGGACCTGGACCTGGCTCCAGCTCTGCTGGGGGAATACTGGCTCCAGCTGACTCTACTCAAGCTCAGGTCTACAGCTGACCTAACCTAACCTTCTAGAACCTTCTGTTCCTGCTGCTGAACCAGCTAGGTGATGACGTCACCAGAGGGGGCGGGGCCAGGGCTCGAGGGGGCGGGGCCAGGGGAGAAAAAAAGAGGAAAAAAAGAGAAAAAGAGGGAAAAAAAGGAAGAAAAGGAAAAAAGAGGGAAAAAAGATTAAAAAAGGAAAAAAAGAGGAAAAAAAGATTTAAAAAATAGGAAAAAAGAGAAAAAAAAAGAAAAAAAAGAGGAAAAAAAGAGAAAAAAGAGGGAAAAAAGAGAAAAAAGAGGGAAAAAAGAGAAAAAATAGGAAAAAAGAAGGGAAAAAAGGAAAAAAGAGGCAAAAATAGGAAAAAAGAAGGGAAAAAAAGGAAAAAAGAGGGAAAAAAGAGGAAAAATAGGAAAAAATGACAAAAAAAGAGGACAAAAGGGAAAAAAGAGAAAAAAAGAGGAAAAAAAGACGAAAAAAAGGGAAACAAAGAGGAAAAAAAGAGGAAAAAAAGAGAAAAAAAGAGGAAAAAATAGGAACAAAAGAGGAAAAAAGAGAGAAAAAAGAGGAAAAAGGTGTGGGGCAGGAGTGGGAGTGGGGCAGGTGTGGGGCAGGAGTGGGGCAGGTGTGGGAGTGGGGCAGGTGTGGGGCAGGTGTGGGGCAGGTGTGGGAGTGTGGCAGGTGTGGGGCAGGTGTGGGGCAGGTGTGGGAGTGTGGCAGGTGTGGGGCAGGTGTGGGAGTGGGGCAGGAGTGGGGCAGGTGTGGGAGTGGGGCAGGTGTGGGAGTGGGGCAGGTGTGGGGCAGGTGTGGGGCAGGTGTGGGAGTGTGGCAGGTGTGGGGCAGGTGTGGGAGTGGGGCAGGAGTGGGGCAGGTGTGGGAGTGGGGCAGGTGTGGGGCAGCAGTGGGGCAGGTGTGGGAGTGGGGCAGGTGTGGGGCAGGAGTGGGGCAGGAGTGGGGCAGGTGTGGGGCAGGAGTGGGAGTGGGGCAGGTGTGGGGCAGCAGTGGGGCAGGTGTGGGAGTGGGGCAGGAGTGGGGCAGGTGTGGGAGTGGGGCAGGTGTGGGGCAGGTGTGGGGCAGGAGTGGGGCAGGTGTGGGGCAGGTGTGGGGCAGGTGTGGGGCAGGAGTGAGGCAGGAGTGGGAGTGGGGCAGGTGTGGGGCAGGAGTGGGGCAGGTGTGGGGCAGGTGTGGGAGTGGGGCAGGTGTGAGGCAGGAGTGGGGCAGGTGTGGGGCAGGTGTGGGGCAGGAGTGGGAGTGGGGCAGGAGTGAGGCAGGAGTGGGAGTGGGGCAGGTGTGGGGCAGGAGTGGGGCAGGTGTGGGGCAGGGGTGGGAGTGGGGCAGGTGTGGGGCAGGTGTGGGGCAGGAGTGGGAGTGGGGCAGGTGTGGGGCAGGAGTGGGGCAGGTGTGGGAGTGTGGCAGGTGTGGGGCAGGTGTGGGAGTGGGGCAGGAGTGGGGCAGGTGTGGGAGTGGGGCAGGTGTGGGGCAGGTGTGGGAGTGGGGCAGGTGTGGGGCAGGTGTGGGAGTGGGGCAGGTGTGGGAGTGGGGCAGGTGTGGGAGTGGGGCAGGTGTGGGGCAGGAGTGGGAGTGTGGCAGGTGTGGGAGTGGGGCAGGTGTGGGGCAGGAGTGGGAGTGTGGCAGGTGTGGGGCAGGTGTTGGAGTGGGGCAGGTGTGGGAGTGGGGCAGGTGTGGGGCAGCAGTGGGGCAGGTGTGGGAGTGGGGCAGGTGTGGGGCAGCAGTGGGGCAGGTGTGGGAGTGGGGCAGGTGTGGGGCAGGAGTGGGGCAGGTGTGGGAGTGTGGCAGGTGTGGGGCAGGTGTGGGAGTGGGGCAGGTGTGGGAGTGGGGCAGGAGTGGGGCAGGTGTGGGAGTGGGGCAGGAGTGGGGCAGGAGTGGGAGTGGGGCAGGTGTGGGGCAGGAGTGGGGCAGGTGTGGGAGTGTGGCAGGTGTGGGGCAGGTGTTGGAGTGGGGCAGGTGTGGGAGTGGGGCAGGTGTGGGAGTGGGGCAGGAGTGGGGCAGGAGTGGGAGTGGGGCAGGAGTGGGGCAGGAGTGGGAGTGGGGCAGGAGTGGGGCAGGTGTGGGAGTGGGGCAGGTGTGGGGCAGCAGTGGGGCAGGTGTGGGAGTGGGGCAGGTGTGGGGCAGGTGTGGGGCAGGAGTGGGAGTGGGGCAGGTGTGGGGCAGCAGTGGGGCAGGTGTGGGAGTGGGGCAGGTGTGGGGCAGGAGTGGGGCAGGAGTGGGGCAGGTGTGGGGCAGGAGTGGGGCAGGTGTGGGAGTGGGGCAGGTGTGGGGCAGGTGTGGGGCAGGAGTGGGGCAGGTGTGGGGCAGGAGTGGGGCAGGTGTGGGGCAGGGGTGGGGCAGGTGTGGGGCAGGAGTGGGAGTGGGGCAGGTGTGGGGCAGCAGTGGGGCAGGTGTGGGAGTGGGGCAGGTGTGGGGCAGGTGTGGGGCAGGAGTGGGGCAGGTGTGGGGCAGGAGTGGGGCAGGTGTGGGGCAGGGGTGGGAGTGGGGCAGGTGTGGGGCAGGGGTGGGAGTGGGGCAGGTGTGGGGCAGGAGTGGGGCAGGTGTGGGGCAGGAGTGGGGCAGGTGTGGGGCAGGAGTGGGGCAGGTGTGGGGCAGGGGTGGGAGTGGGGCAGGTGTGGGGCAGGGGTGGGAGTGGGGCAGGTGTGGGGCAGGAGTGGGGCAGGTGTGGGGCAGGAGTGGGAGTGGGGCAGGTGTGGGGCAGGAGTGGGAGTGGGGCAGGAGTGGGGCAGGTGTGGGGCAGGTGAAACAAAAGAAGGGAAAAAAGAGGAAAAAAGAAAAAAAGAGAAAAAAAGGAAAAAAAGAGAAAAAAAGAAGAAAAAAGAGGAAAAAAGAGAAACAAAACAAGGGAAAAAAAGGAAAAAAAAGAGAAACAAAGGAAGGGAAAAAAGGAAAAAAAAATAGGAAAAACAGAGAAAAAAAGATTAATAAATAGGAAAAAATTGAGAAAAAAGAGGAAAAAATAGGAAAAAGGGGGAAAAAAGAAGGGGAAAAAGGAAAAAAAATAGGAAAAAAAGGAAAAAATAGGAAAAAAGAGGGGAAAAAGGAAAAAAGAGAAAAAAATGAAAAAAGAGGAAAAAATAGAGAAAAAAAGAGGAAAAAATGAGAAAAAAAGGAGAAAAAGAGGGAAAAAAAGATTAAAAAAAGAGGAAAAAAGAAGGAAAAAAGCAGAAAAAAGAGGAGAAAAAGAGGGAAAAAAGAGGAAAATAGAGGAAAAAATAGGAAAAAAAGAGAATCAAAAGAAGGGAAAAAATATGAAAAAATAGAAAAAAAGAGAAAAAAAGAGAAAAAAAACAAGGGAAAAAAAGGAAAAAAAGAGAAACAAAAGAAGGGAAAAAAGGAATAAAATACGAAAACAGAAGGGAAAAAGGAAAAAAAAAGAGAAAAAAAAGAGGAAAAAAAGAGGAAAAAATAGGAAAAAAAGAGGAAAAAAAGAAGGGA
>NC_084606.1:1241751-1310435 GCF_033807715.1 Cololabis saira
CGTACCCTACGCCGTTCCCTACGCCGTTCCCTACGCCGTACCCTACGCCGTACCCTACGCCGTACCCTACGCCGTTCCCTACGCCGTTTCCCTACGCCGTTCCCTACGCCGTTTCCCTACGCCGTAACCTACGCCGTACCCTACGCCGTACCCTACCCCGTACCCTACGCCGTACCCTACGCCGTACCCTACGCCGTACCCTACGCCGTTCCCTACGCCGTACCCTACGCCGGTGCAACGCGTAACCATAAATCAGCCTTTACCGTCGTTGACACCGATCCGACTGGTGACCCAGTAAAAAACAACGCATTTAAACATCTGGCTGGGATCCCGAATGGCTTAATAACCATAAATACAGCCCTTGGTTGTACCATATTCCCCATAGTAAATGTCTAATTTGTTGTTTAGCTTACATTTTTGTTCTGATTGAGCTTCTTTTTTTGGTAAGCAATAATAATGAAAATAACACAGACAATAGATTGTCTTTCCATTAGAACCACTAAAGGTTCATTTTCTCCCCCAGTCAAATGCATGTAACTCTGTTATAACCAAACGGGTAAAACAAATCTTCTACAATGTTTATTTACAACTGATATAATCTCAATTGTGAATAGGGATGTTTTGTCACATATGCCGTCAGCACAAGCAGCCGTTAAAAGACGACCAGAGGGTTTTCATAAAGATCCCTCTGAAATATCTAGAAAAGATGTGCTCAATGCTCGTATGGGTCAGACCTTTCAGGCACATGACACTCTGGTTAAAGGTTAGATTAAGCCTAATGATTTCATTGAAGTGATATCATTCAGCAATATAAGCCTACAATGATTTTTAATGTAAAACTTTGTTATATTGCTGCATGTCACATGTCCAATATGCCGTCCCATGCGCTTCGTCTGTTTAGGGTTTTTTCGGTGGGTACCACCGGGCCTGAAAAGCATTCTAGGGGAAACACTGTATATATATATATATATGTGTATATATATATATATATATATATATATATATATATATATATATAATTTGTGTATGTGTGTGTGTTAGACTTTTACATTCCCAGTTTCTCACTTTCATGAGATATTTGGTGTATTCCCGTAAAATGTCTCACAGTACTGATAAAAATGTCCTTTCCCTACTAAATAAGAAGCACAAACACCACTTTTATATCATTTTATGGACTAAACATGAGTTAACTATGATTTAAGGGATTGTTTGACATCTTATTGAATATTAAAACACCACATTAATCTAAATTATTAGCAGATTTTCACCAGCGTGTCCCGTGAGCTGCACGTGAGCGTGGACGTCTCACAGCCATAAAGTCCTGAATCCACGACTGTATAAAACTATCTAGGTCAAAGTTCGCACATGCATGTGGTAAATCCAGGGTCAAAGTTCACACATGCATGTGGTAAATCCAGGGTCAAAGTTCACACATGCATGTGGTAAATCCAGGGTCAAAGTTCACACATGCATGTGGTAAATCCAGCGGGAGAAGCTTCTCCTCCGGCAGGGACGTTTGTGCCAACAGTTTATCTTTGAGTCCACTCCTTTGTCTCGTTCCGGGGAAACTATAGTCATAATTTAACAGCGTTTTCACACTTCCAAGTTCTGTTCCGTGTGAGTCGGACAATTACCCAGAAACCCCTCTGCTAACGTCAGCCCTGCCCCGAGGCGAGGGCGGGTTTGGCTCTGGGAATATTCCAACATCGTAGGTCGTCTTTCAGGGAAACGCTGAGGAGAAGATCGTCCCACGTAAACGCAGACCTGAGAACCTTCAGGAGGAAACAGTTCAGGTCAAGTCCTCGTGGATATTACTGCGTTGAGCTGAAGCTAAGGGTGCTTTCACCTCTGTCCCGTTTCAAGCACTTGTTCCGGAACAGGGAACGTTTCCCCCTAAAGATCGGAACGTTTGGTACATGTGAACACAGCAATCGCGCTCTGAAACGGCACAAAACAAGCGAGCTGAGATCCTAGGAGAGGTTAGGGTTAGGTTCTCCTAGGAGAGGTTAGGGTTAGGTTCTCCTAGGAGAGGTTAGGGTTAGGTTCTCCTAGGAGAGGTTAGGGTTAGGTTCTCCTAGGAGAGGTTAGGGTTAGGTTCTCCTAGGAGAGGTTAGGGTTAGGTTCTCCTAGGAGAGGTTAGGGTTAGGTTCTCCTAGGAGAGGTTAGGGTTAGGTTCTCCTAGGAGAGGTTAGGGTTAGGTTCTCCTAGGAGAGGTTAGGGTTAGGTTCTCCTAGGAGAGGTTAGGGTTAGGTTCTCCTAGGAGAGGTTAGGTTCTCCTAGGAGAGGTTAGGTTCTCCTAGGAGAGGTTAGGATCTCCTAGGAGAGGTTAGGATCTCCTAGGAGAGGTTAGGGTTAGGTTCTCCTAGGAGAGGTTAGGGTTAGGTTCTCCTAGGAGAGGTTAGGTTCTCCTAGGAGAGGTTAGGTTCTCCTAGGAGAGGTTAGGTTCTCCTAGGAGAGGTTAGGGTTAGGTTGTCCTAGGAGAGGTTAGGTTCTCCTAGGAGAGGTTAGGGTTAGGTTCTCCTAGGAGAGGTTAGGGTTAGGTTCTCCTAGGAGAGGTTAGGGTTAGGTTCTCCTAGGAGAGGTTAGGGTTAGGTTCTCCTAGGAGAGGTTAGGGTTAGGATCTCCTAGGAGAGGTTAGGGTTAGGTTCTCCTAGAAGAGGTTAGGGTTAGGTTCTCCTAGAAGAGGTTAGGGTTAGGATCTCCTAGGAGAGGTTAGGGTTAGGTTCTCCTAGGAGAGGTTAGGTTCTCCTAGGAGAGGCGCAAGGAGAAGAGTCTGTGCAGCCTCCACCACCTTCTCTCCTATTGGACGTGCCAAGATGTCGTCCCAGCGCGGCACGGTGAAATTAAAAGATGTTCAATTCGGGCAGGGTTTGTGCAGCACCAACCCTGCGGTAGGCGGCCTCTCATCCGCCGCTGAGCTCCGCTCTGCGCCGAGCGGTCGCACATAAATGAATGGGTAAAGCCTGATTTATGGTTCCGCGTTAAATCAACGCAGAGCCTACGGCGTACCCTACGCCGTAGGCTCTGCGTTGGTGTAACGCGGAACCATAAATCAGCCTAAAGCCAACGGTGGCGGTCGGCGCTGAAAGGGGCGTGTCGTTTTTCCCGGGGTACGGAAGAGGAAACTCCTTCCGCGTTCATTTGACCAATCAGAGAGCAGCTGGTTCATGGCATTTGTTATCAGCTTTGAAATGGTACAGACGTTTGCCTTGTGAACACAAACCCCACGAACGAGAAACTGAACAACTGTATCGATTCAGCCCCTGAATCGGAACAAAACAAACGTACCACAGGTCTGAAAGCACCCTAAGACGACTATCGGCTTTTCTTCCAGTCTGAGGTCAGACGGGTTAAAAACGTTAGAAACACATTAAAGATTTACGTAAAACTGGTGAGGAACGAAAAGCGCGACTCGTATAACGATCTTACGCTTAACCACACAAGGACGCCGGACTGAGACTCCTTTTCCACCAAACCGGTTCCAAATTTGGATCTGGTTCCCAACTCATGCAACCAAGAACCAGCTGAGAAACCGGTTTGTTTTTCCCTGTTTTTCCCTTGTTTTTCTCTGCTAACGTCAGTTACGTCTCTGCAAACGTCAGTTACGTTTCTGCTAACGTCAGTTACGTCTCTGCTAACGTCAGTTACGTCTCTGCTAACGTCAGTTACGTCTCTACTAACGTCAGTTACGTCTCTGCTAACGTCAGTTACGTCTCTGCTAACGTCAGTTACGTCTCTGCTAACGTCAGTTACGTCTCTGCTAACGTCAGTTACGTCTCTGCTAACGTCAGTTACGTCTCTGCTAACGTCAGTTACGTCTCTGCTAACGTCAGTTACGTCTCTGCAAACGTCAGTTACGTCTCTGCTAACGTCAGTTACGTTTCTGCTAACGTCAGTTACGTCTCTGCAAACGTCAGTTACGTCTCTGCTAACGTCAGTTACGTCTCTGCAAACGTCAGTTACGTCTCTGCTAACGTCAGTTACGTCTCTGCAAACGTCAGTTACGTCTCTGCTAACGTCAGTTACGTCTCTGCTAACGTCAGTTACGTCTCTGCTAACGTCAGTTACGTCTCTGCTAACGTCAGTTACGTCTCTGCTAACGTCAGTTACGTCTCTGCTAACGTCAGTTACGTCTCTGCTAACGTCAGTTACGTCTCTGCTAACGTCAGTTACGTCTCTGCTAACGTCAGTTACGTCTTCGCTAACGTCAGTTTCGTCTCTGCTAACGTCAGTTTCGTCTCTGCTAACGTCAGTTACGTCTCTGCTAACGTCAGTTACGTCTCTGCTAACGTCAGTTACGTCTCTGCTAACGTCAGTTACGTCTCTGCTAACGTCAGTTACGTCTCTGCTAACGTCAGTTACGTCTCTGCTAATGTCAGTTACGTCTCTGCTAACGTCAGTTACGTCTCTGCTAACGTCAGTTTCGTCTCTGCTAACGTCAGTTTCGTCTCTGCTAACGTCAGTTTCGTCTCTGCTAACGTCAGTTTCGTCTCTGCTAACGTCAGTTACGTCTCTGCTAACTTCAGTTACGTCTCTGCTAACTTCAGTTACGTCTCTGCAAACGTCAGTTACGTCTCTGCAAACGTCAGTTTCCTCTCTGCAAACGTCAGTTACGTCGGCGGAAACGTCAGTTACTTCGCTGCTAACGTCGGTTACGTCGCTGCTAACGTCAGTTACGTCTCTGCTGACGTCAGTTACGTCTCTGCTGACGACAGTTACGTCTCTGCTGACGTCAGTTACGTCTCTGCAAACGTCAGTTACGTCTGCTAACGTCAGTTACGTCTCTGCAAACGTCAGTTACGTCTCTGCTAACGTCAGTTACGTCTCTGCTAACGTCAGTTACGTCTCTGCTGACGTCAGTTACGTCTCTGCTAACGTCAGCTACGTCTCTGCTGACGTCAGTTACGTCTCTGCTAACGTCAGTTACGTCTCTAACGTCAGTTACGTCTCTGCAAACGCCAGTTACGTCACTGCTGTCAGTTACGTCACTGCTAACAGTTACGTCTCTGCAAACGTCAGTTACGTCTCTGCTAACGTCAGTTACGTCTCTGCTAACGTCAGTTACGTCACTGCTGTCAGTTACGTCACTGCTAACAGTTACGTCTCTGCAAACGTCAGTTACGTCTCCGCCGACGTCAGTTACGTCTCCGCCGACGTCAGTTACGTCTCCGCCGACGTCAGTTACGTCTCCGCCGACGTCAGTTACGTCTCCGCCGACGTCAGTTACGTCTCCGCCGACGTCAGTTACGTCTCCGCCGACGTCAGTTACGTCTCCGCCGACGTCAGTTACGTCTCTGCCGACGTCAGTTACGTCAGTTACGTCTCTGATAACGTCAGTTACGTCTCTGCAAACGTCAGTTACGTCTCTGCTGACGTCAGTTACGTCAGTTACGTCTCTGATAACGTCAGTTACGTCTCTGCAAACGTCAGTTACGTCTCTGCTGACGTCAGTTACGTCAGTTACGTCTCTGATAACGTCAGTTACGTCTCTGCTAACGTCAGTTACGTCTCTGCTAACGTCAGTTACGTCTCTGCTAAGGTCAGTTACGTCTCTGCTGACGTCAGTTACGTCTCTGCTAACGTCAGTTACGTCTCTGCAAACGTCAGTTACGTCTCTGCTGACGTCAGTTACGTCTCTGCTGACGTCAGTTACGTCTCTGCTGACGTCAGTTACGTCTCTGCTGACGTCAGTTACGTCTCTGCTGACGTCAGTTACGTCTCTGCTGACGTCAGTTACGTCGCTGCTAACGTCAGTTACCTCTCTGCAAACGTCAGTTACGTCTCTGCTAACGTCAGTTACGTCTCTGCTAACGTCAGTTACGTCTCTGCTAACGTCAGTTACGTCTCTGCAAACGTCAGTTACGTCTCTGCTAACGTCAGTTACGTCTCTGCAAACGTCAATTACGTCTCTGCAAACGTCAGTTAAGTCGTCGCAAACGTCAGTTACGTCTCTGCTAACGTCAGTTACGTCTCCGCTAACGTCAGTTACGTCTCTGCTAACGTCAGTTACCTCTCTGCTAACGTCAGTTACGTCTCTGCAAACGTCAGTTAAGTCGTCGCAAACGTCAGTTACGTCTCTGCTAACGTCAGTTACGTCTCCGCTAACGTCAGTTACGTCTCTGCAAACGTCAATTACATCAGTTACGTCTCCACTAACGTCAGTTACGTCAGTTAAATCTCTTCTAACGTCAGTTACGTCGCTGCTGACGTCAGTTACGTCTCTGCTGACGTCAGTTACGTCTCTGCTGACGTCAGTTACGTCTCTGCTGACGTCAGTTACGTCTCTGCTGACGTCAGTTACGTCTCTGCTGACGTCAGTTACGTCTCTGCTGACGTCAGTTACGTCTCTGCTGACGTCAGTTACGTCTCAGCTGACGTCAGTTACGTCTCTGCAAACGTCAGTTACGTCTCTGCTAATCGTCAGTTACGTTTGCGCTAACGTCAGTTACGTCTCCGCAAACGTCAGTTACGTCTCCGCTAACGTCAGTTACGTCTCTACAGACGTCAGTTACGTCTCTGCTAACGTCAGTTACGTCGCTGCTAACGTCAGTTACGTCTCTGCAAACGTCAGTTACGTCTCTGCCAACGTCAGTTACGTCCGTTACGTCTCTGCTAACGTCAGTTACGTCGCTGCTAACGTCAGTTACCTCTCTGCTAACGTCAGTTACGTCGCTGCTAACGTCAGTTACCTCTCTGCTAACGTCAGTTACCTCTCTGCCAACGTCAGTTACGTCCGTTACGTCTCTGCTAACGTCCGTTACGTCTCTGCTAACGTCAGTTACGTCTCTGCAAACGTCAGTTACGTCTCTGCTAACGTCAGTTACGTCGCTGCTAACGTCAGTTACCTCTCTGCTAACGTCAGTTACGTCTCTGCAAACGTCAGTTACGTCTCTGCAAACGTCAGTTACGTCTCTGCTAACGTCAGTTACGTCTCTGCTAACGTCAGTTAAGTCTCTGCTAACGTCAGTTACGTCTCTGCTAACGTCAGTTACGTCTCTGCTAACGTCAGTTACGTCTCTGCTAACGTCAGTTACGTTTGCGCTAACGTCAGTTACGTCTCCGCAAACGTCAGTTACGTCTCCGCTAACGTCAGTTACGTCTCTGCAAACGTCAGTTACGTCTCTGCTAACGTCAGTTACGTTTGCGCTAACGTCAGTTACGTCTCCGCAAACGTCAGTTACGTCTCCGCTAACGTCAGTTACGTCTCTGCTAACGTCAGTTACGTCGCTGCTAGCGTCAGTTACGTCGCTGCTAACGTCAGTTACGTCGCTGCTAACGTCAGTTACCTCTCTGCTAACGTCAGTTACGTCGTCGCAATCGTCAGTTACGTCTCCGCTAACGTCAGTTACGTCTCTGCAAACGTCAGTTACGTCTCTGCCAACGTCAGTTACGTCCGTTACGTCTCTGCAAACGTCAGTTACGTCTCTGCAAACGTCAGTTACGTTTCTGCTAACGTCTGTTACGTCTCTGCTAACGTCAGTTACGTCTCTGCTAACGTCAGTTACGTCTCTGCAAACGTCAGTTAAGTCGTCGCAAACGTCAGTTACGTCTCTGCTAACGTCAGTTACGTCTCTGCTAACGTCAGTTACGTCTCTGCTAACGTCAGTTACGTCTCTGCTAACGTCAGTTACGTCTCTGCTAACGTCAGTTACGTCTCTGCTAACGTCATTTACGTCACTGCTAACAGTTACGTCTCTGCAAACGTCAGTTACGTCTCTGCTAACGTCAGTTACGTCTCTGCTAACGTCATGTTACGTCTCTGCTAACGTCAGTTACGTCTCTGCTAACGTCAGTTACGTCTCTGCTAACGTCAGTTACGTCTCTGCTAACGTCAGTTACGTCTCTGCAAACGTCAGTTACGTCTCTGCTAACGTCAGTTACGTCTGCTAACGTCAGTTACGTCTGCTAACGTCAGTTACGTCTCTGCTATCGTCAGTTACGTCGCTGCTAACGTCAGTTACCTCTCTGCTAACGTCAGTTACGTCTCTGCTGACGTCAGTTACGTCTCTGCTGACGTCAGTTACGTCTCTGCTAACGTCAGTTACGTCTCTGCTATCGTCAGTTACGTCTCTGCTAACGTCAGTTACGTCGCTGCTAACGTCAGTTACCTCTCTGCTAACGTCAGTTACGTCTCTCCTGACGTCAGTTACGTCTCTGCTAACGTCAGTTACGTCACTGCTAACAGTTACGTCTCTGCAAACGTCAGTTACGTCTCCGCTAACGTCAGTTACGTCTCCGCTAACGTCAGTTACCTCTCTGCTAACGTCAGTTACGTCTCTGCTGACGTCAGTTACGTCTCTGCTGACGTCAGTTACGTCACTGCTAACAGTTACGTCTCTGCAAACGTCAGTTACGTCTCCGCTAACGTCAGTTACGTCTCTGCTGACGTCAGTTACGTCTCTGCTAACGTCAGTTACGTCGCTGCTAACGTCAGTTACCTCTCTGCTAACGTCAGTTACGTCGTCGCAAACGTCAGTTACGTCGTCGCAAACGTCAGTTACGTCTCCGCTAACGTCAGTTACGTCTCTGCAAACGTCAGTTACGTCTCTGCCAACGTCAGTTACGTCCGTTACGTCTCTGCAAACGTCAGTTACGTCTCTGCTGACGTCAGTTACGTCTCTGCAAACGTCAGTTACGTCAGTTAAATCTCTGCTAACGTCAGTTACGTCTCTGCTGACGTCAGTTACGTCTCTGCTGACGTCAGTTACGTCTCTGCTGACGTCAGTTACGTCTCTGCTGACGTCAGTTACGTCTCTGCTGACGTCAGTTACGTCTCTGCTGACGTCAGTTACATCTCTGCTGACGTCAGTTACGTCTCTGCTGACGTCAGTTACGTCTCTGCAGACGTCAGTTACGTCTCTGCAGACGTCAGTTACGTCGTCGCAAACGTCAGTTACGTCTCTGCTAACGTCAGTTACGTTTGCGCTAACGTCAGTTACGTCTCTGCAAACGTCAGTTACGTCAGTTAAATCTCTTCTAACGTCAGTTACGTCGCTGCTGACGTCAGTTACGTCGCTGCTGACGTCAGTTACGTCTCTGCTGACGTCAGTTACGTCTCTGCTGACGTCAGTTACGTCTCTGCTGACGTCAGTTACGTCTCTGCTGACGTCAGTTACGTCTCTGCTGACGTCTGTTACGTCTCTGCAAACGTCAGTTACGTCTCTGCTGACGTCTGTTACGTCTCTGCAAACGTCAGTTACGTCTCTGCTAACGTCGGTTACGTCTCTGCAAACGTCAGTTACGTCGTCGCAAACGTCAGTTACGTCTCTGCTAACGTCAGTTACGTCTCCGCAAACGTCAGTTACGTCTCCGCAAACGTCAGTTACGTCTCCGCAAACGTCAGTTACGTCTCCGCAAACGTCAGTTACGTCTCCGCTAACGTCAGTTACGTCTCTACAGACGTCAGTTACGTCTCTGCTGACGTCATTTACGTCTCTGCTAACGTCAGTTACGTCGCTGCTAACGTCAGTTACCTCTCTGCTAACGTCAGTTACGTCTCTGCAAACGTCAGTTACGTCTCTGCCAACGTCAGTTACGTCCGTTACGTCTCTGCTAACGTCAGTTACGTCGCTGCTAATGTCAGTTACCTCTCTGCTAACGTCAGTTACGTCTCTGCAAACGTCAGTTACGTCTCTGCAAACGTCAGTTACGTCTCTGCTAACGTCAGTTACGTCGCTGCTAACGTCAGTTACCTCTCTGCTAACGTCAGTTACGTCTCTGCAAACGTCAGTTACGTCTCTGCAAACGTCAATTACGTCTCTGCTAACGTCAGTTACGTCTCTGCTAACGTCAGTTACGTCTCTGCTAACGTCAGTTACGTCTCTGCTAACGTCAGTTACGTCTCTGCTAACGTCAGTTACGTCTCTGCTAACGTCAGTTACGTCTCTGCTAACGTCAGTTACGTCTGCGCTAACGTCAGTTACGTCTCCGCAAACGTCAGTTACGTCTCCGCTAACGTCAGTTACGTCTCTACAGACGTCAGTTACGTCTCTGCTAACGTCAGTTACGTCGCTGCTAACGTCAGTTACCTCTCTGCTAACGTCAGTTACGTCGTCGCAAACGTCAGTTACGTCTCCGCTAACGTCAGTTACGTCTCTGCAAACGTCAGTTACGTCTCTGCCAACGTCAGTTACGTCCGTTACGTCTCTGCAAACGTCAGTTACGTCTCTGCAAACGTCAGTTACGTTTCTGCTAACGTCTGTTACGTCTCTGCTAACGTCAGTTACGTCTCTGCTAACGTCAGTTACGTCTCTGCAAACGTCAGTTAAGTCGTCGCAAACATCAGTTACGTCTCTGCTAACGTCAGTTACGTCTCTGCTAACGTCAGTTACGTCTCTGCTAACGTCAGTTACGTCTCTGCTAACGTCAGTTACGTCTCTGCTAACGTCAGTTACGTCTCTGCTAACGTCAGTTACGTCTCTGCTAACGTCAGTTACGTCACTGCTAACAGTTACGTCTCTGCAAACGTCAGTTACGTCTGCTAACGTCAGTTACGTCTCTGCTAACGTCAGTTACGTCTCTGCTATCGTCAGTTACGTCTCTGCTAACGTCAGTTACGTCGCTGCTAACGTCAGTTACCTCTCTGCTAACGTCAGTTACGTCTCTGCTAACGTCAGTTACGTCTCTGCTAACGTCAGTTACGTCTCTGCTATCGTCAGTTACGTCTCTGCTAACGTCAGTTACGTCGCTGCTAACGTCAGTTACCTCTCTGCTAACGTCAGTTACGTCTCTGCTAACGTCAGTTACGTCTCTGCTGACGTCAGTTACGTCTCTGCTGACGTCAGTTACGTCTCTGCTAACGTCAGTTACGTCTCTGCTAACGTCAGTTACGTCGCTGCTAACGTCAGTTACCTCTCTGCTAACGTCAGTTACGTCTCTGCTGACGTCAGTTACGTCTCTGCTGACGTCAGTTACGTCTCTGCTGACGTCAGTTACGTCTCTGCTGACGTCAGTTACGTCACTGCTAACAGTTACGTCTCTGCAAACGTCAGTTACGTCTCCGCTAACGTCAGTTACGTCTCTGCTAACGTCAGTTACGTCGCTGCTAACGTCAGTTACCTCTCCGCTAACGTCAGTTACGTCTCCGCTAACGTCAGTTACGTCTCCGCTAACGTCAGTTACGTCTCCGCTAACGTCAGTTACGTCTCTGCAAACGTCAGTTACGTCTCTGCAAACGTCAGTTACGTCTCTGCAAACGTCAGTTACGTCTCTGCTAACGTCAGTTACGTCTCTGCTAACGTCAGTTACGTCTCTGCTAACGTCAGTTACGTCTCTGCTAACGTCAGTTACGTCTCTGCAAACGTCAGTTAAGTCGTTGCAAACGTCAGTTACGTCTCTGCTAACGTCAGTTACGTCTCTGCTAACGTCAGTTACGTCTCTGCTAACGTCAGTTACGTCTCTGCTAACGTCAGTTATGTCTCTGCTAACGTCAGTTACGTCACTGCTAACAGTTACGTCTCTGCAAACGTCAGTTACGTCTCTGCTAACGTCAGTTACGTCTGCTAACGTCAGTTACGTCTCTGCTAACGTCAGTTACGTCTCTGCTATCGTCAGTTACGTCTCTGCTAACGTCAGTTACGTCTCTAACGTCAGTTACGTCTCTGCTAACGTCAGTTACGTCTCTGCTAACGTCAGTTACGTCTCTAACGTCAGTTACGTCTCTGCTAACGTCAGTTACGTCTCTGCTAACGTCAGTTACGTCTCTGCTAACGTCAGTTACGTCTCTGCAAACGTCAGTTACGTCTCTGCTAACGTCAGTTACGTCTCTGCTAACGTCACTTACGCCTCTGCTAACGTCAGTTACGTCTTTGCGTTTGCCTGTTGGTTCCCGGGGTTCCTGTTGGTTCCTGGTGGTTCCTGGTGGGTCCTTTAGTTCCTGCTGGTTCCCGGAGAACCAGAATCCCAGCAGACGACGGACTGCTGAGTCAGAGTTTCTGGAACATCTGCAGCTCAACATCTGGAAATGTTAAAACCTGATGACTTCAGCAGAAACCTTCAGCCTGCCAAGAGAGGGGGGCGGGGCTTCCTGGGAGCTCCCGGCCAATCAGAGAGGGGGGCGGGGCTTCCTGGGAGCTCCCGGCCAATCAGAGATGGGGGCGGGCCCCAGGACGGAGAAGGTGAAGGAGGAGACGATTAGGACACTTTTAAAGTGTTTAATCACAGGAAAAGAGGAAAAAGGAGGAAAAAGGGCAGAAGGGAAGGATGTTGCTGTGACACGTCAACGACTAGTCGCTCAGCGAGGAGACGAGTCCTGACCAGTCTGAGCTGAGGAGGAGGAGGAGGAGAAGGAGGAAGAGGAGGAGGAGGAGGAGGAGGAGGTAGGAAACCTTAAAGTCTCAGGGCAGGAGTTAATTTATCTTTTTATTTTCATTTTTCACCCGTAAAAGAGCCGCTCAGGTTCAGGCTGGAGGTGAAATGTTCCTGAGATTCCTCCGCGTCGTCCGTCTCTGCTCAGTGGAAACTAAACTCTTTCATTCCTGATGTTGCAGAAACATCTGGGACTCATTAAAACCCTCAACGTCTTCTTTTGATTCTTCATACAATGGTTTTTATTGGATAAAAGGCGTAAAAGTTTGATGGCGATAGTGTCGGTTCGGTAAATGGACCACGTACAAGAAAAAAGACTGAAAGGTGTTTTCGTCTACACTTGTTTAAACTTGTTTGATAAGTAAGTTTGTTTCTTTGGTGAAAATGTCAGTAATTGAACTTATTTCCAGTCAAATCCTGTGTGTTTTCTGTGAGCAGAAGTTAGGAAGTGTAATGGACATGACCACAGGAAACGCTCATAAATACACATTTATTTATTATTAATGTCTTGATTAGTGCAGTTGTTCACACGTTTCCATGGCAACATTCATCCATTCATCCGGCTGAAACCTGGTGGATCCTGGAAGGGCAGGTTTCTCCTAAAGCACTGAAACAGAGATATATATATATATATATATATATATATATATATATATATATATATATATATATATATATATATATATTTATATTAGGGATGGGCGGTATGGACTAAAAAAATTATCACGATTAAAAAAAATACCAATACATTCCCGTTGATAACGTTTTTGTATTGCTATTTTTTTTATTGTTATCGGGATAAATGCCAGAAATTATCTTGATAAATTTTTTTAGTCCATACCGCCCATCCCTAGCGTAAAGTATGATCATAATTTGTCCAGTAAGACAAATGGTGACTGGCGTGTATTCCTGCTCTTCTGAGCCGCTGCATCCCGACTCTGTAGCGTCTTTTTCCCCTAAAGCCGCGGTGCAGGAGAGTTTTTACCAGAGAAGAACATAGTTATGGGTCGTTGTTGTCGCTCTTTTTTCTTCTGGGCAAAAAGATTCTTATAAACCGACATGTCACCATGGATTATATCCGAGACTGTAATGAACGATTCATCAAAGTTCCTGTTCTTGAGCTGCTGCTGAAGCTCATTGGCCGTTCTCAGCTTGTTGCTAAGCAACCAACGTTATTGACACAGGAAGTGAAGAAGCGGGGAGACTGTTGAGCCAATCAGAATGCAGAACACGATGCAGAATGCAGATCCGTGAAGCAGCGAGATGTGAAAGGAGAACCGTTACAGCCAGGGATTACTGTAACTCTTAATATGTTGTGTTAACATACCAGGCAGGTTCTCAGTTGTGTCATGTAACGTTAGCAAACCGTACAATTATTCAGCCGGTTTTTGACTTTATTCTAGTTATGTTTTAGATAGGGCTTGGTCACCAAGGTGCATTCTGGGACGTGGCGGCCATGTTGGCAGCCTCGTGAGTGTAAACAAACAGCAGTGTGGTAGCACCAAGTGAGCAGACGGAGCGCAAACAAAAGATGTTAAAATGCCGGAAAGGAACCGGAATTTACCAGGAACCTTAAACAAGGAAGCCAGGGAGCGGAATATGGAGAAAATAATGATTGTTAACGGTTTGAATCCATATGAAATCCCTACTAAAGAGTGGAGCTCCGACGACGATTTACTGCCGCAGTTCTGCACATCCCACGTCTTCGGCTAGCTTGTTTGCGGTGTTTGCGGTGTGAGCCGCTACCGACACTTCGGAGCATTTCCGATGATCCGTTGTTATAATCGTTGGAGTCTCGTGTGCAGTTCACTAACGGATGCAGGAGCTTCAGATCATAAAGCTGGAAAACAGTGGGAACAAAAGTTAAAACCGTTAGCGATCTTTTCCCCACGTCTGTTACGTGTGGAGCTGCTGCAGCAACGGGTTACCATGGTTACAGAGTAACGGAAAGTAACGCTTACAAGTAAGACACAATGAAGAGGGAGCTCGTCTGTACACAGTGGTCCGAAGAGCAGCTAAGCAAGCAGCTCGGGTAGCAGCTAAGCTAGCAGCTCAGGTAGCAGCTAAGCTAGTAGCTAAGCTAGCAGCTAAGGTAGCTTCCAACATGGCGGCTCCGCCAGGTGATGACGTCAAGACGACCGAGCCCTATTATTTCAAAATGACATGTCTGTTCTTGGTGTTGGATTTTATAAAATCGATTTCCCCCCAAAGTGCGACTTTTATATGTTTATTCCTTCTTTATTTTATGGCTTTATTTTATATTTTATGGCTGGTGCGACTTGTAGTCCGGAAAATCCGGTAGTTTCTGCTCAGCATCACTGGATTAAACGCAGAGTTTGGTCCTCATAAAACACTGGAATAAACACAGAGTTTGGTCCTCATTAACACTGGAATAAACGCAGAGCCTGGTCCTCATAAAACACTGGAAAAAACACAGAGCCTGGTCCTCACAAAACACTGGAATAAACGCAGAGCCTGGTCCTCACAAAACACTGGAATAAACACAGAGCCTGGTCCTCATAAAACACTGGAATAAACGCAGAGCCTGGTCCTGATAAAACACTGGAATAAACGCAGAGCCTGGTCCTCATAAAACACTGGAAAAAACGCAGAGCCTGGTCCTCACAAAACACTGGAATAAACGCAGAGCCTGGTCCTCACAAAACACTGGAATAAACACAGAGCCTGGTCCTCATAAAACACTGGAATAAACGCAGAGCCTGGTCCTCATAAAACACTGGAATAAACGCAGAGCCTGGTCCTCACAAAACACTGGAATAAACACAGAGCCTGGTCCTCACAAAACACTGGAATAAACACAGAGCCTGGTCCTCACAAAACACTGGAATAAACACAGAGTTTGGTCCTCATAAAACACTGGAATAAACACAGAGCCTGGTCCTCATAAAACACTGGAATAAACGCAGAGCCTGGTCCTCACAAAACACTGGAATAAACACAGAGCCTGGTCCTCACAAAACACTGGAATAAACACAGAGCCTGGTCCTCACAAAACACTGGAATAAACACAGAGTTTGGTCCTCATAAAACACTGGAATAAACGCAGAGCCTGGTCCTGATAAAACACTGGAATAAACGCAGAGTTTGGTCCTCATAAAACACTGGAATAAACGCAGAGCCTGGTCCTCATAAAACACTGGAATAAACGCAGAGCCTGGTCCTCATAAAACACTGGAATAAACGCAGAGCCTGGTCCTGATAAAACACTGGAATAAACGCAGAGTTTGGTCCTCATAAAACACTGGAATAAACGCAGAGCCTGGTCCTGATAAAACACTGGAATAAACGCAGAGCCTGGTCCTCATAAAACACTGGAATAAACGCAGAGCCTGGTCCTCACAAAACACTGGAATAAACGCAGAGCCTGGTCCTCATAAAACACTGGAATAAACGCAGAGCCTGGTCCTCATAAAACACTGGAATAAACACAGAGCCTGGTCCTCATAAAACACTGGAATAAACACAGAGTTTGGTCCTCATAAAACACTGGAATAAACGCAGAGTTTGGTCCTCACAAAACACTGGAATAAACACAGAGCCTGGTCCTCATAAAACACTGGAATCCTAATCCTAACCCCGGTTTCTGTGTTTCCCCAGGTCGCCCAGACAGACGCAAGCCCGAGCATCGACACAGGTGGGACTTTCTTCTCAGTTCCCTGATGTTCCTGTTAACGTCTGGTCCGTCTCACTAACGTCTGGTCCGTCCCACTAAAGTTAAAGGTTGGAGGTTTGAGTCCAGGAGGGCTGATGGAGGTTGAATGTTTTTCTCTCTTTGACAGAATCACCAAACTACTTTAACTAGTCCTTGCTCTCCAACTCTCCAAATCAGGATGGAGGGAACACCCGCTCCAGATTACTGCCAGCAAAATAACAGAATAAGTGAAGTGTTTCTAGCGAAATAACAGAATAAGTGAAGTGTTTCTAGCGAAATAACAGAATAAGTGAAGTGTTTCTAGCGAAATAACAGAATAAGTGAAGTGTTTCTAGCGAAATAACAGAATAAGTGAAGTGTTTCTAGCAAAATAACAGAATAAGTGAAGCGTTTCCAGCAAAATAACAGAATTAGTGAAGTGTTTCCAGCAAAATAACAGAATTAGTGAAGCGTTTCCATCTAAATAACAGAATTAGTGAAGTGTTTCCAGCAAAATAACAGAACAAGTGAAGTGTTTCCAGCAAAATAACAGAATAAGTGAAGCGTTTCTAGCAAAATAACAGAATTAGTGAAGCGTTTCCAGCAAAATAACAGAATAAGTGAAGTGTTTCCAGCAAAATAACAGAATAAGTGAAGCGTTTCTAGCAAAATAACAGAATTAGTGAAGCGTTTCCAGCAAAATAACAGAATTAGTGAAGCGTTTCTAGCAAAATAACAGAATTAGTGAAGCGTTTCCAGCAAAATAACAGAATAAGTGAAGTGTTTCTCGTCTTCCAGCTGAAAAATACAGAGAGAAAAACTTGGAAATTGGCAGCTCGTGTAGAAAGTCCAGCGTAGTTTCCTCTCCGGTCTCGACTCTCACACTCCTGAGGTTTTTACCATGTTGGCCGGTCGGCATGGCAACGCGTCCACGAAGTCAGCGGGTTCAGAGAGTGTGTGTGTGTGTGTGTGTGTGTGTGTGTGTGTGTGTGTGTTTGAGGCAACAAAGCCTTGGTTTTGTTAAATTCACTTGAAAGGTTGAAATCTGAGAAAGAACATTTTCACCAGCAGGTTTTAATAATCTTAATTTAGCCGACGCAGCGTCGCTGTGATTGGTTACTGAAACCGTCCTGCTGGGAGCGTTTTAGTCACGGCTGGGGATCCATTCAAATATCAAGAATCCATTTGATTCCCATTCTTAAGATTCAGAATCCATTATCAACATTTGATTTAATCTGATATTGATTAGGGTTAGTGTTTTTAAAACCGTTTTTTCAGCTGTTGCATGAATTATATGACTGTAGTTCTGCAACATATTAATATTAGTGCTGGCCAACTATTAAAATGTTTAATCTTAATTAATCCATGATTTCTGTAATTAACTATGCGATTAATCTCACCATCTTTTTTCTCTAAAATTTCAAGGAAAAAGTGAAAGAAAACTGTATGCTGAGATGTAGGTAAAAAAAAGAAGGAAAAGATTTATATTTTATTTTATTTAACAAAGTGCATCATGAGTATTTGTAGCCTCTACAGGGGCAAAAAGTAACATGGTGTCTGTTCTAGACATAGTCCAGCTGTTTAGCTATAAAATGTGTAGGAATCATTCAGTTTGTGATACAAGCATCAAATTTGGTACAAATAGCCAAAGGTTTCCTCAAAAGATCTGGACGTGGAGCCGTCGTGAATTTTCAACATGGACACAACTGTTTTCTAATGAGTCTACACTCCTCTTTTTTTTCCTCTTTTTTCTCTTTTTTTCATCTTCTCTTTTTTTCCATCTTTTTCTCCTTTTTTCTCTTTTTTTCCTCTTTTTGCCATATTTTTTTACTATTTTTTGATCTTTTTTCCCTCTTTTTTCATCTTATCTTTTTTCATCTTTTCTCCTCTTTCTTTCTCTTTTTTTCCCTATTTTTTTCCTCTTTTTTTCCCTCTTTTTTTTCTCTATCCCCAAAAGATATGTACGTGGAGCCAAGGAAAAAAAGGAAAAAAGAGGGAAAAAAGATGAAAAAGGATGAAAGATGAAAAAAATAGAAAAAAAGAGGAAAAAGAAGAGGAAAAAAGAGGAAATAAAGAGGAAAAAAATATGGTAAAGCGAGGAAAAAAAGAGAAAAAAAAGAGCCAGGGCAAATTGGCAACTCATTTCAACCAATTACTCATTAGAAAACACTTGTTTCTGCAGTTTCGGCCATTTTGAAAAATGGCTGCCATGGGCGCCATGTTGAAAATTCACGATGGCTCCACGTCCAATTATCTTTGGAATGCCTTTGGCTAATGTGTGTACCAAAGTTCATGCTTGTATCACAAACGGAACGGTTGTTTTGGTTCTCTCCTGCACTAACAGTCAGGGTGTAGCCTGGAACCAAAGAGACAGAAGGTCTCTGTGCCCCCCCCAGGGGGCAGGAGCGTTTTAGATGTTTTAGACAGAACTTAGAGGTAGAACATAAGCAATAACAGGCAATATCAAGTTAACAACAGTAGGTAAAACAGCAGGAAAAAGAAATAACAGCAGGAAAAATAAATAAGATAAACCGTACGGCGCGCGTCGCCGCGTAACCTACGCCGTAGGCTCTGCTGTTGGTGTAACGCGGAACCATAAATCAGCCTTTATTCTGGCGAGATCTGAAAAGACTTCGCAACAACGAGCAAGCAAGTGATTATGTACATTCACTGAGTGAATATTATGAAAGTAAAATATGTATTTCTTGCTAGAAATGTAATCAAAACGCATTTTTATGCAGAAACAGTAGGTAGGTAGGTTACGTAGCCTACGCCGTAGGCTACGTAACCTACGCCGTAGGCTACGTAAGCTACGCCGTAGGCTACGTTACCTACGCCGTAGGCTACGTAAGCTACGCCGTAGGCTACGTAAGCTACGCCGTAGGCTACGTAACCTACGCCGTAGGCTCTGCTGTTGGTGTAACGCGGAACCATAAATCAGCCTTTATTCTGGCGAGATCTGAAAAGACTTCGCAACAACGAGCAAGCGCGTGATTATGTACATTCACTGAGTGAATATTATGAAAGTAAAATATATATTTCTTGCTAGAAATGTAATCAAAACGCATTTTTATCCAGAAACTAACTCAAAATATTGATTTTATTTACTAAAAATTAGAAATGTCCGCTATGTTTTATTGTTTGATTCAGTCTGGAAATGATGACGTAAAGCATTCTGGGAAAGTCAGTATCTGAATCACTATCACTGTGAAGGGCTAGATTGATACACACTAGCCCTCGTTATGTCCACTAGCCCTCGTTATGTCCACTAGCCCTCGTTATGTCCACTAGCCCTCGTTATGTCCACTAGCCCTCGTTATGTCCACTAGCCCTCGTTATGTCCACTAGCCCTCGTTATGTCCACTAGCCCTCGTTATGTCCACTAGCCCTCGTTATGTCCACTAGCCCTCGTTATGTCCACTAGCCCTCGTTATGTCCACTAGCCCTCGTTATGTCCACTAGCCCTCGTTATGTCCACTAGCCCTCGTTATGTCCACTAGCCCTCGTTATGACCACTAGCCCTCGTTATGTCCACTAGCCCTCGTTATGTCCACTAGCCCTCGTTATGTCCACTAGCCCTCGTTATGTCCACTAGCCCTCGTTATGTCCACTAGCCCTCGTTATGACCACTATCCCTCGTTATGTCCACTAGCCCTCGTTATGTCCACTAGCCCCTCGTTATGTCCACTAGCCCTCGTTATGTCCACTAACCCCTCGTTATGTCCACTAGCCCTCGTTATGTCCACTAGCCCTCGTTATGACCACTATCCCTCGTTATGTCCACTAGCCCTCGTTATGTCCACTAGCCCTCGTTATGTCCACTAGCCCTCGTTATGACCACTATCCCTCGTTATGTCCACTATCCCTCGTTATGTCCACTAGCCCTCGTTATGACCACTATCCCTCGTTATGTCCACTAGCCCTCGTTATGTCCACTAGCCCTCGTTATGTCCACTAGCCCTCGTTATGTCCACTAGCCCTCGTTATGACCACTAGCCCTCGTTATGACCACTATCCCTCGTTATGTCCACTAGCCCCTCGTTATGTCCACTAGCCCTCGTTATGTCCACTAGCCCTCGTTATGTCCACTAGCCCTCGTTATGTCCACTAGCCCTCGTTATGTCCACTAGCCCTCGTTATGACCACTAGCCCTCGTTATGACCACTAGCCCTCGTTATGTCCACTAGCCCCTCGTTATGTCCACTAGCCCTCGTTATGACCACTATCCCTCGTTATGTCCACTAGCCCTCGTTATGTCCACTAGCCCCTCGTTATGTCCACTAGCCCTCGTTATGACCACTATCCCTCGTTATGACCACTATCCCTCGTTATGTCCACTAGCCCCTCGTTATGTCCACTAGCCCCTCGTTATGTCCACTAGCCCCTCGTTATGTCCACTAGCCCTCGTTATGTCCACTAGCCCCTCGTTATGTCCACTAGCCCTCGTTATGTCCACTAGCCCCTCGTTATGTCCACTAGCCCCTCGTTATGTCCACTAGCCCTCGTTATGTCCACTAGCCCTCGTTATGTCCACTAGCCCTCGTTATGCCCACTAGCCCTCGTTATGTCCACTAGCCCCTCGTTATGTCCACTAGCCCTCGTTATGTCCACTAGCCCCTCGTTATGTCCACTAGCCCTCGTTATGTCCACTAGCCCTCGTTATGTCCACTAGCCCCTCGTTATGTCCACTAGCCCTCGTTATGTCCACTAGCCCTCGTTATGTCCACTAGCCCTCGTTATGTTCACTAGCCCTCGTTATGTCCACTAGCCCTCGTTATGTCCACTATCCCTCGTTATGTCCACTAGCCCTCGTTATGTCCACTAGCCCTCGTTATGTCCACTAGCCCCTCGTTATGTCCACTAGCCCTCGTTATGTCCACTAGCCCTCGCTATGTCCACTAGCCCTCGTTATGTCCACTATCCCTCGTTATGTCCACTATCCCTCGTTATGTCCACTAGCCCTCGTTATGTCCACTAGCCCTCGTTATGACCACTAGCCCTCGTTATGTCCACTAGCCCTCGTTATGTCCACTAGCCCCTCGTTATGTCCACTATCCCTCGTTATGTCCACTATCCCTCGTTATGTCCACTAGCCCCTCATTATGTCCACTAGCCCTCGTTATGTCCACTAGCCCCTCGTTATGTCCACTAGCCCTCGTTATGTCCACTAGCCCTCGTTATGTCCACTAGCCCTCGCTATGTCCACTAGCCCTCGTTATGTCCACTAGCCCCTCGTTATGTCCACTATCCCTCGTTATGTCCACTATCCCTCGTTATGTCCACTAGCCCCTCGTTATGTCCACTAGCCCTCGTTATGTCCACTAGCCCTCGTTATGTCCACTAGCCCTCGTTATGTCCACTAGCCCTCGTTATGTCCACTAGCCCTCGTTATGCCCACTAGCCCTCGTTATGTCCACTAGCCCCTCGTTATGTCCACTAGCCCTCGTTATGTCCACTAGCCCTCGTTATGTCCACTAGCCCTCGTTATGTCCACTAGCCCTCGCTATGTCCACTAGCCCTCGTTATGTCCACTAGCCCTCGCTATGTCCACTATCCCTCGTTATGTCCACTATCCCTCGTTATGTCCACTATCCCTCGTTATGTCCACTAGCCCTCGTTATGTCCACTAGCCCTCGTTATGTCCACTAGCCCTCGTTATGTCCACTATCCCTCGTTATGTCCACTATCCCTCGTTATGTCCACTAGCCCCTCGTTATGTCCACTAGCCCTCGTTATGTCCACTAGCCCTTGTTATGTCCACTAGCCCTCGTTATGTCCACTAGCCCTCGCTATGTCCACTAGCCCTCGTTATGTCCACTATCCCTCGTTATGTCCACTAGCCCTCGTTATGTCCACTAGCCCTCGTTATGTCCACTAGCCCTCGTTATGTCCACTAGCCCTCGTTATGTCCACTAGCCCTCGTTATGACCACTAGCCCTCGTTATGTCCACTAGCCCTCGTTATGTCCACTAGCCCCTCGTTATGTCCACTATCCCTCGTTATGTCCACTATCCCTCGTTATGTCCACTAGCCCCTCGTTATGTCCACTAGCCCTACATGCAAAGAGGAATTGGGACACCACTACCCTCACTTCCCCTAAATTGTGCGTGTTCCCGTGAGGGTAGTGGTGTCCCAATTCCTCTTTTCACCTAGGGGGGTGGAGAAAACGAGGGCTAGTGGCTGTGAATTGTCTAGGGCTGAAACGATTCCTCGAATAATTCGAGTAATTCGATTACAAAAAATGATCGAGGAATTTTCTATGCCTCGAGGAATCGTTTAATTTCTTCTTTTTTTTTTTTTTTTTTCTTCCGTTTAATTTCACCAGCTCAAAGCTGGTATTACGCCCGGACTACATTTAATGCGACACAACGCGCTGCCGCCGCGCACGTAAAAGATAGAAGAAAGAGGCGGCGGATATGTTTGGTTTTAGTAACATGCAATGTTCAGGTGGGAGACACATGTAGCTCAGTGCTTAACTTTTATTTTTAATCCACTATATATTCTATATTCGTCCGTTATCCTATATGTTCCCCGCCAAAATTATTGTTCCGTGTTAAATCAACGCAGAGCCGCCGCCGTAGGCTCTGCGTTGTTGTAACGCGGAACCATAAATCAGCTTCACCCGGTACATACATAGGTTTCTCTAAACATCCGTCCCCGCTACAGTTTTAACTAAAAGAAAATGTGCTCCAATACAGCAGGTCTCGTAATTTTATTTTGAACACTGCCAAAACTCTAACTTAAAACGTAACTAGAACTTAAAATGTGCTTGACACAAATGAAAGTTCAATTGAAACACGTGGGAAAAACAGCTAACCTTTAAGTGATGTGTGTTATCAGGTGTAATGGCATTTTTAGGTTAGAAATAAGAACATTTCTTGGTAAGATCTTAGTTTTTTGAGTGAATCAGTGAATTTGGTCGACTGGTGTAAGTTCAGGGTTTTTAAATGCACAGCCATGAACCTACTGGATTATATCATTTAGTCTTAGTAATGTCAATTAACATCTAACATCTTATGTATATTTATAATTGCTCTTTAACTAAACAAAAATATGTTTTATCCGATTACTCGATTAATCGATGGGATTTTCAGTAGAATACTCGATTACTAAAATATTCGATAGCTGCAGCCCTAGAATTGTCCCTTCACAGCAAGGGATTTCAAATGCACACTGGCTGATCCAGGGACCATAACATTTCCTAGAATGCTTTTCGTCGTCATTTGCGGACTAAATCCAAAAGAAAAAACATGGCGAAGTGAATTAGTGATTAGTGAATAAAATCAATATTTTGAGTTAGTTTCTGCATAAAAATGCATCTTGATTACATTTCTAGCGAGAAATATATATTTTACTTTCATAATATTCACTCAGGGAATGAACATAATCACTTTTTTGTCCGTTGTTCGCGAAGATCGCGCCGGAGTAAAGGCTGTTAGGTTACGCCGTAGGCTACGTAAGCTACGCCGTAGGCTACGTAACCTACGGCGTAGGCTACGTAAGCTACGCCGTAGGCTACGTAGCCTACGCCGTAGGTTATGTAGCCTACGCCGTAGGCTACGTAAGCTACGCCGTAGGCTACGTAACCTACGCCGTAGGCTACATAAGCTATGCCGTAGGCTACGTAACCTACGCCGTAGGCTACGTAACCTACGCCGTAGGCTACGTAAGCTATGCCGTAGGCTACGTAGCCTACGCCGTAGGTTACGTAGCCTACGGCGTAGGCTACGTAACCTACGCCGTAGGCTACATAAGCTACGCCGTAGGCTACGTAACCTACGCCGTAGGCTACGTAACCTACGCCGTAGGCTACGTAAGCTACGCCGTAGGCTACGTAAGCTACGCCGTAGGCTACGTAACCTACGCCGTAGGCTACGTAAGCTACGCCGTAGGCTACGTAAGCTACGCCGTAGGCTACGTAAGCTATGCCGTAGGCTACGTAGCCTACGCCGTAGGCTACGTAGCCTACGGCGTAGGCTCTGCGTCGATTTGCCTCAAGGGCAAACAGGCAGACTCGTCTCAGATTGTGACCAAGGGAGCAAGCATTTTTTTGTGAGAAATAGAGAGAAATAATCCTGTGACTCGTCAGATTTGTTTTGGATGTTTCTGATATAATAGTTTACAAAATTTTTGTAAATTTTTTGTAAATTTACTAAATTTGTGTGTAATTTGTGTGTGTAAATTTTGTAATTTACACACTTTCAGATAAAGCTGAAGTGAAGATAGCGGAGCTGATTTATGGTTCCGTGTTAAATCGACGCAGAGGCTACGGCGTAGGTTACGCGGCGACACGCGCCGTACGCTGTAGGCTCTGCGTCGATTTAACACGGACCCATAAATCAGCTCCGGAGCCGGCAGTCAGGCAGAAATCCAGAAAACATCAGATCAAATTTCTTAACAGGCGTTATTTGGATAAACTGAGTCCAGGTTGGGGATCTTAACAGTTACTTTTACACCTGAAAAAATATTAAAACTTAATAAATTGCCATATTAACAGCGCTACAGCTGAAATTAAAACAGTTTTTAGCTCTCAGCTTCCTGATCAGGGTAGGGATGAAAACGAGGGGGGGTGGGGGAATGGGACAGGCACCTGGGCCAAGTGCCCTAGAGATCTCAAGTGTCCTAAAATCTCCCCCTTTTTTTTAGGGGTCAGGGAAGAAAAGTTGGGGGAGTGTTGGGACTGGGCCTTGGTCGTCTAGCAGTGATTTAGTTGTATTTATTTATGACGTGAAGGGCCGACACAAACACGTTCCTCCCTCGGACCCTGACAGCTCCTGAACCGTCTTATAAACTTGAACAAACAATCTCTGCTTCTGCTGCGTCATCAGTACGGGATGTTTACGTGTCTGGCTGCAGTTCTGGTCCAACAATCCATCACCCGCTCAGCCGGCCGTCACTTCGCCGTAACCGGTCATTTCTGGGAGAACGGTGAACTGAACGCAACATATTTGCAAATAAAGAACGTGAACTTGTTAATTCTGCAGATCAGGAACTGGAACTTGAAATGTTCAGACTATCAGAGTTTCAGCTTCGCTGTTTAGGTCCAATTATTACGGAATAATCCTTCTCATTTCACCACATTTAAAATACTGGACGAGACGACGACTTCACACTAAGGCCCAATCCCAATTCCCCTTCACTCGCCCTTCTTTTCTTCCCTACCCCTAAAAAAGAAGGGGGAGATTTTAGGGCACTTGAGATCTAGGGCACTTGGCCCAGGTGTCTGTCCCAATTCTCCCCTTACCCCTCGTTTTCATCCCTACCCTGATCAGGAAGCTGAGAGCCAAAAGCTGTTTTAATTTCAGCTGTAGCGCTGTTAATATGGCACTTTATTAAGTTTTAATATTTTTTCAGGCGTAAAAGTAACCGTTAAGATCCCCAACCTGGGCTCAGTTTATCCAAATAACGCCTGTTAAGAAATTTGACTCGATGGTTTGGGAGATGAGAAGAGCCGCCGGCCCCGAGGAGCAACAGCAGCTGTTACCATGGTAACAGCAGCAGCAGCTCACAGCCCGAGAACAGACGTGTCCGCCGGGTCAACCCAGCGCCGTCGTCCCGGGAGAGAAACCTGCAGCTCTGTTGAGAATTATGCTGGCTGAAATAAATCATTTAGGAAGATGTTGGTTTAATAGATGAAATCTAACAGTTGTAGCTACGCCTGTTAAGAAATTTGCTCCGAAATTTAGAGATTTCTGTCTGCCGGCTCCGGAGCTGATTTATGGGTCCGCGTTAAATCGACGCAGAGCCTACGGCGTAGGGTACGTAACCTACGCCGTAGGCTCTGCGTTGGTGTAACGCGGACCCATAAATCCCTTTATTCTGGCGTGATCTTCTACAACTTTATCTGAAAGTGTGTAAATGACCCAGATAACAGCTGGAATACTTTGTGGTTTCTGAAAACTATTATATCAGAAACATCCAAAACAAATCTGACGAGTCACAGGATTATTTCTCTCTATTTCTCACAAAAAAAATGCTTTCTCCCTCGGTCACAATCTGAGACGAGTCTGCCTGTTTGCCCTTGGTCAGCGAGTCAAATCGACGCAGAGCATACGGCGTAGCTTACGTAGCCTACGGCGTAGCTTACGTAGCCTACGGCGTAGCTTACGTAGCCTACGGCGTAGCTTACGTAGCCTACGGCGTAGCTTACGTAGCCTACGGCGTAACCTAACAGCCTTTACTCCGGCGCGATTCTTCGCGAACAACGGACAAAAAAGGGATTATGTACATTCACTGAGTGAATATTATGAAATTAAAATATAGATGTGTCGCTAAAAATGTAATCAAAACGCATTTTTATGCAGAAACTAACTCAAAATATTGATTTATTCACTAAGAAATGTTTGCCATGTTTTTTTTTTTTATTCAGTCCGCAAATGACGATGAAAAGCATTCTGGGAAATTTTCATAGCCCCTCACTCGTGAAGTCAGCATCTGAAATCCCTCGATTTGAAGGGGTTATTCTTAGCCCCTAGCCCTCGTTATGCCCCCTCCCCCTTGGTGGAAAGAGGAATTGGAACCACTACCCTCACGGGAACGCGCAAAATTTAGGGGTAGTGAAGAAAACGAGGGCGAGGGGGAGAATTGGGACGCAGCCTACATTACCCACAATGCAGTGCACACTAGCATAACAACGGGCACCACGGCAACGGTGGCCGGGGGGGATGATTTGGACCGTTTTTATTTCAGGGGGGGATGATTTGGACCGTTTTTATTTCAGGGGGGATGATTTGGACCGTTTTTATTTCAGGGGGGATGATTTGGACCGTTTTTATTTCAGGGGGGATGATTTGGACCATTTTTATTTCAGGGGGGATGATTTGGACCGTTTTTATTTCAGGGGGGGATGATTTGGACCGTTTTTATTTCAGGGGGGATGATTTGGACCGTTTTTATTTCAGGGGGGGATGATTTGGACCGTTTTTATTTCAGGGGGGGATGATTTGGACCGTTTTTATTTCAGGGGGGGATGATTTGGACCGTTTTTATTTCAGGGGGGGATGATTTGGACCGTTTTTATTTCAGGGGGGGATGATTTGGACCGTTTTTATTTCAGGGGGGATGATTTGGACCGTTTTTATTTCAGGGGGGATGATTTGGACCGTTTTTATTTCAGGGGGGGATGATTTGGACCATTTTTATTACTGTGAACATGCAGGATAAACAGCCCTGGCCTTTTATTTGCAGTAAAACGTCAGCTGTACACACACGCCCTCAGAAAACCAAATGTTTTCCCGTCAGCAGAGTCTGTGCGACGAAGGAACGGCAAAGAAAGCATTTTTGTGGCCAAAACAACCTTTAGACGCCGTAGTAAGTGATTTATAGTTGTTATAACTGCTCAGCATCGGGAGATCAGACACTTGAGAAAACCAGACGGTGGAAGAGAGACAACAGCGGTTTTGGAGTTTTCTGTCGTCGTTTCCTCTCAGTTCAGGTGAAGCAGCGACGTCTGGACGGGAAGTTTCAGGTGTTTCAGGTGTTTCAGGTGTTCCAGGTGTTTCAGGACTCCAGTTCCGCTGGTCTGAGATGTTCAACGTTTCTCTGGGTTGTTTCTTGTCCTCCTTATAACGTTTTATGTTATGAGGTCATTTCCTTTAATGGGGGGGTTCAGGAATACGGAGGTATATGGACCTAAACAGCCGGTGGCAGTAACGAGCATCTTTAGCTTTTTGCATGAAAGGAGACGAATATGTTACTTTTTTGTTTGTTTTTTTCTTAACAATTGAGATAAAAAGAAAGGACTGAACCGACTCATCGGTTGTTTCTAGCGATCTCTATTTATCTGAATCCCTGGAAACCAGAAACACAGCTAGTTCTGAACCTGCTTTTATAAACATTTAACCAGATTGTCTTTTGCAGAGCCGTCTGGGAGATTTGCGAGGCCCGTTGTGAAATGGCTGGGGGTTTTTCGGGTCGGATCGGGTGTCTATATGCACAATTTTAACTCTCCAATTATCAAAATACTGGATACCTTCCCCTGCCTCATCATCATCTCTTGCCTCAGGGCGGGGCCCCGCGGCTGCTTAAGACCCGGTCGGATCTGTGATTTTTGTAACAAATTTATCAAACGAGCCTTTCAGAGAGACATTAAACTCTTCCATTTTCTTTAGTTTTTTTTCTTTTTTCATTCCCTGATGGAAATTTCCTGAATCTGTCTCGTTCTCTCGACATTGTGTGACCAGAGCAGCTTGTGTCTGCGCTTGGTCTGATCAGTTGTATTGAACAACAGACACATATATTTATTGATATGCACAGACTAGTAGGGGTGTGCAAACAAGGGTACCTCACGATTTGATTCGATTTCGATTATTGGAGCTTCGACTCTTCGATTCTTCGATTATAACGATTGTCGATTCGATTCCATTATTGGTGCCACGATTCTTGGATTATTGTGATTTTTAATGCTTTTTTCCATACAAGATTGATTTTGTCTTCATCTGTGGCTACATTTGTTAATAAATAGCCAATCAATGAACTCAGTTCCTCTAACAACACTCATTAAGTAAATAACAAGGTTTTTTGAACATTTTGACATGTATTTTTCAAAGACACAAAATAATGTATTTTATGACTACGTAAACATTGTCTCTTTGACTTCCTTAACTTTGACCAGGGAAAGCTGCACTTGCATGAGAGCGCCCTCTATTGGTGAAAACACTGAAAACGCTCAAGCCCTGGATTTAATGAGTTCATTAATTCAAGTAAACTAGATATGTATTTAGTGTAAACATATCTGCCATATTTCAAGTGAACAATAAGAAATGTGCATTCTTGAAAATGAAATGATTCAGCAGCTTATTCAGTCTGGAATCTGGATAGGATAACTAAAAAAAAAAAAAAAAAAAAAAATATATATATATATATATATATATATATATTTTTTTTTTTCTTTTTTTTTTTTTTTTAATTAAAGTTATTCCATGCAACTTCCTAGAGCTAGCAAGATTTGAAAGTGGCGCTTCCTCTAAGCCAAAAAAAACCATAAGCAAAAACAAAGCAAATTAAAGAGACAAATCTATATGTAATATATATATATAAAGAGTATTGATTTAAAAGATTCGTTTAAACTTACTTGGTGAATTACATGATTTCATTTCATCTTTACAGTTGTTCCACAGATTTGACCGTATCTGTGTGTTGGTTTTGGTGCCGGACCGTGCCCAGTCAGAGCTCGGTACTGGTGCTGGCTCTTTCGTCAACACGGCAGGTTTAAACGCCCCCGTGTGGCCAGAGGTGGTAGTGCTGCATAACGTGCCTTTAAAATCAATGAAGATGACGGAAGATTGAAAGTTTGAAGATGTTTTCCCCGGGAAATACGGTCCAATTCGGTGCCCCGGTGCCCTGACGTAGGTGGAGGGGACGGAGATGAAACTGACTGAATGTGAATCACAGATTTCTTCACACGGCCAAGAGACGGAGAAAGAAAAGAAAGAAGGCGGCCGGCTGGGTGTTTGAGCTATTTGTGAGTTTTCCAGGGGAACGTCATGTGACCTGTGGTTTTTTCTTTCTCTCTGCAGCCACGGCCCTCTCTCCTCCATCAGAGCCGCCATCAAGAGAAGTGAGCGCTCACCTCTACACCTCTACACCTCTACACCTCTACACCTCTACACGACTACACGACTACACGACTACACCTCTACAGGACTACACGACTACACGACTACACCTCTACACCTCTACACAACTACACCTCTACACGACTACACCTCTACACCTCTACACAACTACACCTCTACACGACTACACCTCTACACCTCTACACAACTACACCTCTACACGACTACACCTCTACACCTCTACACGACTACACCTCTACACCTCTACACAACTACACCTCTACACGACTACACCTCTACACCTCTACACGACTACACCTCTACACCTCTACACAACTACACCTCTACACTTCTACATCTCTACACCTCTACACCTCTACACTTCTACACGACTACACGTCCCTACGGCAACCTGAACCCGGTTAGATAGAAACTTCACTAAAACTGTTGCAGATTGCAAATAGTTGGGGTTGCGATCTGTTTGAGTCCGAGCGGTTGTTATTATTTCACCAGAGCTGCGGAGAAGTCGGAAACTGTTGTCTGGATTTGAAACGAGGCCTGGAAAAGTTTGGTTTTAGAAGTGGAAAATATGCATTTGGAGCTTTTTTACGGGGCAGTAAAATCCAGCGTGGAGGGAGAGAGGGCGACTCCCCGAGCTGGACGCTCTCCAGAGTTTACACACTAGTTTCTGCAGACCTGTTTCCCTGCAGAGTCAGTCATGTGACCCAGTCATGTGACCAGAGATTCATGCTGCATCTTCATGGAGAGAAAAGCCACTCAGAACATTTATCTGATTTGTGCTCAAAGTTACGGACAAAACGATAATCAAGAATTCAAAACGCTTTAGAATCACACAAATGGTTTAGACCAGGAGTCGTCAACATTTTTCAAAAATGTTGGACCTTTTTTTTCCTTTTTTTCTTCTTTTTTCTTTTTTCTATTTTTTTCTTTTTTTTCTTCTTTTTTCTTTTTTCTATTTTTTTCTTCTTTTTTTCCTTTTTTTCCTCTTTTTTTCTTCCTTTTTCCCTTCCTTTTTAATCTCGACATTTCAAATTTTTTCCTGAAAATCTGACTTTTTTCTCAACATTTCGACTTTTTTTCTGGACATTTCGCGTCGGTGGCTGACGTGCAGCAGCGCGTCGGTGTCATATTGGACCAAAAACACAAAGGACAAACATGTCTGGAGCTGCAAAAAACTGAAAAGTCTTGTATCAAAATTAGAATGAAGAAACACATGCTGCATGTTTCTATATTAGTTAGAACTGGGTCCTCGGCTGCAAATGTAGCTGCTAATGTAGCTGCTAATGTAGCTGCTAATGTAGCTGCTAATGTAGCAATGTAGCTACTAATGTAGCTGCTAATGTAGCTGCTAATGTAGCTGCTAATGTAGCTACTAATATAGCTGCTAATGTAGCTGCTAATGTAGCTGCTAATGTGGCTGCTAATGTAGCTGCTAATGTGGTTGCTGATGTAGCTGCTAATATAGCTGCTAATGTAACTGCTAATGTAGCTGCTAATGTGGCTGCTAATGTAGCTGCTAATGTGGTTGCTAATGTAGCTGCTAATATAGCTGCTAATGTAGCTGCTAATGTAGCTGCTAATGTAGCTGCTAATGTGGTTGCTAATGTAGCTGCTAATGTAGCTGCTAATGTAGCTGCTAATGTAGCTGCTAATGTAGCTGCTAATGTGTTTCCACACAACTCTTTTGGTTAGAGCAAACATTCAGGCAATGAATGCAAATGATTCGCTCCAAGAAACGTTGAATCCTCTATGGAAGAGGATTCAAAATGTCGAGATTAACGTTGAAATACAATTTCAGGAATAAAGTCGAAATTTTGACTTTTTTCTCAACATTTAGACTTTTTTGCGAAAATGTATTTCAACATTAATCTCAAAATTTCGACTTTTTTCTCGAAGTGCACAATAAAAAAAAAATCTTCCTCTCTCAGATATTTTTTCTCCTGCACGGCCCTGATTCTCTTCCGTACAAATCTTTGTTAACAGAAATGTTGAAATGTAATATTTATTCTACACATTTTTACAGCATTGGAAAACGTTCAGAATGTTTGTTTCGTGTTTGTCCTCCTACAGAAACCACATTAAAACCAAAAATATATTTCCCTCCCCATCGATTTCCTTTTTCAAACATTTTTGAAAAAGCTCCAGGAGCCACTAGGGCGGCGCTAGCGAGCCGCGGGTTGAGACCCCCGTTCTGGTTGAAGCTTTTCCGAGGCCGATAAACAACAGTCGGGCATGCTGATATGATTCCGTAACCATGGCGACGCTGACTCTAAATAGCTGGGAAGGAATTCATGAAAATCGTGCACTTGGTGACAAGTTTTTGATATTTGGCCTGGTGTTAGTTATGGACATAAGGTTTTCAAAAACCACCGCAAACAAATTGGGACGCCCCCTAGTGGCCGGTTTGCAGAAAAATTCAAAATGAATCAATAAGGCGATAGAGGCAGAAATTGTAGGTGTTGAGTGAGTTTAAACATGCACAGCTGATATTTTTTGTGTGTTATTTTAATAAAATCCTATTCTTTCACTGTGACTTAGTTCTGAGGTTCTGTTCATCTTAAGCCTGAATAAAGGTCACTGTTCTCACCCAGTGAGATTATTGACACTACTGTCCAATAAACAGAAAATTGCATTCCTTGGAGGTGAAACTATGGGTCTAAAGCCCTATATAATATTTCTATGTGACTTAATTCTAGAGATATGAAGTTTTTGGGCAAAAAAATGACCTTAAAAATTAAATTTGACCTTCAAAATGACCTTGAAATAGGAAATTTATCTCAGAATTGAATTCCTAGCACCAAAAAAGTAGAAAAAGTGACAATATACGACAATCTAGGACTGAGAAAAGCTGAGATTTGACCTTTGGTCTTTTCGGTCGGAACCATTTTGAATTTTCTGAAAACCGGCCACTAGGGGCCGTCACCATTTGTTTGCAGTGGTTTTTGAAAACCTTATGTCCATAACTAACACCATGCCAAATATCAAAAACTTGTCACCAAGTGCACACTCTTTATGATTTGTGACATATTCCCTCCCAGCTAAAAGATGCTCGTCCTTCAGCTGCGTCCTCCGTTGCTCTACATATATAAAAGTTAACTAGAGCCATTTATCTGCAGAAAAGAGCCATCAGAATATCCATAAATATCTGGAACTCACCAATTAATTATTTGTAAAGTCTAAAATAATAAAACTTTATGAGATGGTAGATTTTTTACACAGAGCCAGGAACCACCTAAATAAATGCTTCAGGAAACAGAGGGGAGGGTGGGATTTATGGGAAATGTGGATATGAAGCAACGTCAAAAGCAAGCAACAAAAACAAAAGTAGTGAATTTAACCTTGTGTTTTTCTGTGTTTTTAAGCTTCCTCTCGACCGGCGTCCCTCGCAGAGACACACAGAGACAGAGACAGAGACCGAGACAGAGACCGGGACAGAGACAGGAGGTAAAGCAGTCGGACAAACAAACACACTTTTATGGCTTTGCCCTTTAATCCATTTTTTTTATAGCTCAGACAAAAATGGAACATTTTAGTCAAAAAACAAGCGCAACCTTTTGTGTTTTCAGGAAACACGAGTTCACACGAGGAATTCCTCCGTCTCTTCCCCGTCCTGCCCTGTAGCTCCTAGAATGGAATAATTTCCTAGAATGGAATAATTTCCTGAAAATGTAATAACGCCTGAAAATGTAATAAAATTTGCACTTAACTCAATCGAAAATGTAATAAAACCCAATAATGTAAAAACTTCACCAATAATGTAATAAAATATCCTGACAGATATTGTAATACCTTATTACATTATTGGTAATTTATTACATGCTACTCAAAGTCTGCAATTTAACCTAATATTCATTCTGGTGTTTCAAATCCAGTGTATAAAACATTCTTAATTTCTTGAAACACAAAATGTAGAAACTCTGGACTGAAAATGAACATATATATTACATTATTTGTCAAGTATTACATTATCAGTTTTGGAGAAAAAAAAAGACCCACCTGGAAATGTAATAAATTCCCAATAATGTAATAAGGTATTGAGCTTCTGACAGAGCTAAGAGCTAAGAGGGTTCTCTTCCAATGTTTGCAGATTGTTTGTCAGCCACTCGGTCGCCGTTTCTATCCACAATTGGAAATCCAAAATGGCGCCGTACCGGTGACTTAAATGCAGCGGGGGCATCTTCTATTGCTACGTTGTTCTCCATTCTTCTTCCAGTCTTCTTCCGGCTCTCGGTAAAGGCGGACGCTTTTCTGCTCCTCTCCCTTCTCTATCTTTCCTGCTACTGCTTTTGTCCTGTCTCGTCTTCAGAGTCTCTTCTTTTTCACATCCTCCGAAACTCTACAATCATGGAATTGATTAACTGGTCTCTCAGCACAATTGACCACATTTTTGTGACCAGAAGTCAGGGGGTAAGGGAGCCCTCCTGCCCCGATGGGACATTTTTTGCTGGATACACAATGGATTCCTGGAAACATTGGAAACCGTTGTGTTTGGTGATTCTGTCTGTCGAGGACGTTGAAGATGCTTCATAATTGGATTTATGATAGCAGGATCTCTGCTAATTGGAGTGGGGGGATTCCTAGTTTATCGACAAACGCGTAAGTCGTCGACAGCTGTTCTGGCTCTTTCAGAGCTGCCGGACGTGGCTGAAGGGATAAGCTCTGGACTAACACACAGACTCTTACATTGGGAGAGCAAAACCGCAAGCTGGATGTGATTCTTGAACAGAATCTCAGGCTGGCGGCGTCTTTGAGCTCATTGGCAAGATAGAAAAAACCTTGGAGAAGTTGGAAGCTCGGCTTGGCGGGAATTGATCACAAATTGGTCTGTTTGGAGTCGCCATTGATGAACCAGAGACTGAAGGCAGACGGAAAATTACTGAGTCTGTCTGTTTCTTTTCATTACAATTGTTGATTCTATAATCTGGCCTTGACAGAGCGACTTGGCCCGCTGCTCCAGTCACAATCTCCCTGGAGGAATGTTAACAAGTTGACTCTGCCCCCACTAACCCTCCCCTCTCAGGAACATCTGTGGACCTGTTTCAGAACTGACCGAGCCGTCTGATAACATCAAGGACATTGGCTGAGAGCAGCTCTGAGCAAAGTTCACAGACTTACCGCTCACACACACACTTACTGATAACCACACCTTCCTCAACTCAACGCCTTCCCGGCTCCCCCTCTTATCAGCCCCCCCAACGCAGTCTCCGGCTTTCGAGCGCCACTAAGCCGCGGCGATCACTTGGATGCACCGTGTCGGGATCCCCCCCCCCAACCCAGTGTTACCCTTGGAAAAATAATACCATCATGTCGCCGCCGGTGTATCCAAAGTCAAAAACATGTTTTTCTAAACTGCCAATAAAACCTGATTCTGATTCTACTTGTAAATCCACTGAAACAAGGATTGTAAACATGGGAGAGGGGGTGCGGTGCAGATTAGCCCACCAGCTCAGAGTCGCCCCCTTGTGTTAAAACAAATTCACTACGTTGAAAAAGAAATCAGCGTCTGCTCGTGTTGACCGGATAAATCTGTCCCAATATCGCGCTACAGTTTGTCACCTCCACGACACGTATCGTTTTTGTTTCGCCAAATTTCATGGCAGATATATTGTTACACCCCTAAACATTGCTAGCTACCGGCCGCTCCGGTCCCTGTGACGATGAAACTCCTGTCCTGGTAATTGAAATCGCAAAAAACGTAATAACTGGAAGAATGAGGTTGTACGGTTGTACGGTTGTACGGTCCTTTAGTGCCAATCGGGCCAAGTGTTTGTAAATTTGAACGATGTCTCTACAATAAAGTTCGGCCAAGCAATAAGCGTCCGAACTTTCACCTTTTTTGTTTGCTTTTTGGCATCTAGCGTCGCCACGGTAACACTTTTGACTGAGAAAAGTAATGCCCATCGAGGCACGATTGAGACGCATATAACGATGTCTGACATGCATGGGTGCATGTTCCAGTTCAGGCTACGTTAACGGACGAAAAAAGAAGAAAAGGGAAACCTTTTCTGTATACTAATATATCGCCTTCATTTTCATGTTTTTCCTCATTTTTTCGGGCGTGTTTTATTTTTTGGGGATTTTTTTTTTCCACATCAGAGCGGGTCATGCTGTACACCCGCTGGTGCGCAGTGGGACTTTAGCTTGTTAGCAAAATGCTAGCAACATTGCCCTTTGGGCCATTCTGGACGATTGCAATATGGTCATCATGCCACTACTTGGCATGCCCATAATAATAATAATAATAATAATAATAATAATAATAATAATAATAATAATAGTAGTAGTAATAATAAAGATAAATCTGCAGGTCGGAACTCCTCTGCTGTGGCCTTGATTTTTCTTTTTCTTTTTCTCTCCAACCTCTCGCTGCTGCCTTGCCAGGCGACCAGAGATCACCGTGCTGTCAGCAGAACCGCTGGCCTCCACGTCCTGGTTCCCCGGGGCCGCCGGAGGATTCCCACCCCCCCCTCCTCCCGCTGCACAGATCTGGGGGCCCACGATCCCTCCTGACGTCCAGGTGAGCTCCCCATTTATCCCACAATCCCTCCTGACCAACACGCAGCTCCCGAGGCTCCGGCCTGCAAACATGCACAAAAGAGAAAAAAGGGGGGCCGGCACAAGAAACTACAGGAGAAATGGACAAAAATGATAGCTATGAGATATTTATAATAAATAAAAATGTAAATGGAGAAGAGAGGAAGGGAAGAGGAGAGGAGAAGAAGGGTGAGAGGCACCGCCCAGCGGATCATGTCGGTGCCCCCCTGCAGCATAAGCCTATAGCAGCATATCTACCACCAAGCTATATTTGAGACTAACTATTATAGTCTTGTTCTATAGCTGCAACTATGACTACTGACTCTAACACACTAGAGTTTACACTACCTAGAGATTTACCAACACCAGCTGGAGGTACACAGCACTGGAGTCAATCCTCCAATAGTGTAGAAATAGCGGTAGTGCAGTCGCCACACAGATCTGATCTCAGCTGATGGATGGAAACATTTCTAGTGAGTTCAACATCATCATCCACTTCTCTGTGTTGTTGTGCTGCAGGTGAAAACAAGCTCATATGGAAACTAACATGGAACAAAACATGTTTTTGCGAGATGTTCAAGTCTGAATCTGTGGTCAACACGATTGACCTGCTGGATCTTGTTCCTCTTCTCTGCAGCCGCCGCCGTCCTACGAGGACGTGATCAGAGAGAAAACCCAGGAGCAAGTTCTCCTCCCTTCATCCTCCTCCTCATCCTCAGCTTCCAGGATAACCATCGCCACGCAGACCGAGCCGGGACCCGACCCTGGACCCGACCAAGGACCCGACCCCGGACCTGACCCCGGACCTGAGCCGGATCCGCAGACGTCACAAGGTGAGAGGACGCCACTTTATTTTTATTTACAGTAATCCCTCGGGACCACGCCCCCTTACTGCACTGAGCGGCAAAAATGTCTGCAACTATAGTGGAGCGGCTAAGAGTGGATTTTAGGCAGAATTGTGCATTTGGTGATACAAGCATGAACATTGGCATGAGCAGTCTCCATGGGTCACTTCAGATTCAGATTCAGAGAAACTTTATTCATCCCCGAGGGGCAATTCAGGACAACTAAGCAGCAATACAAGTACAGTAAATCCGCTCAGCTGGCGGCCGGTCGACCACAACGAGCAGCGACCCGAAACCGGAACAAAGCGGAGAAAGGATGACATTGGGGGGGGGAAGGCATCTTCTCACTGTGTATAAATACACAGTGAGAAAGTGCAAAAAACACCTCAGCACAGAAATCAACATGACAAATTTAACATCATAATTACAAGACTTATAGCCAGGAAGGCGTTGAGAATGAGGGAGGTGGTTATCAGTAAGTGTGTGTGAGCGGTAAGTCTGTGAACTTCGCTCAGAGCTGCTCTCAGCCACTGTCCTTGATGTTATCAGACGGCTCAGTCAGTTCTGAAAACATTCCACAGGTGTTCCTGAGAGGGGAAGGTTAGTGGGGGCAGAGTCACCTTGTTTACATTCCACCAGGAAGATTGTGACCAGAGCGATCGGCCAAACCGCCCTGTCAAGGCCAGATTATAGAATCAACAATTATATTGCAAAACAGACAGACTCAGTAATTTTCCATCTGCCTTAAGTCTCTGGTTCCTCAATGGCGACTCCAAACAGACGAATTTGTGATCAATTCCCGCCAAGCCGAGCTCCCAACTTCTCCAAGGTATTCTCCATCTTGCCAATGAGCTCAAAGACGCCGCCAGCCTGCGATTTTGTTCAGGAATCGCATCCAGCTTACGGCTTTGCTCCCCCAACGTTAAAGTCAGAGTGTTAGTCGCAGCGCTGATCCCTTCAGTCACGTCAGGCAGCTCTGAAAGAGCCAAAACAGCTATCGACGTCTTACGCGTTTGTCGATAGACGATCAATCCCCCCCACTCCAATAAGGAGAAATCCTGCTATCATAAATCCAATTATGAAGCATCTTCAACGTCCTCGACAGACAGGATCGCCAAACACAACGGTTTCCAGTATTTGTAGGAATCCATTGTGTATCCAGCAAAAAAAGTCCCATCGGGGCAGGAGGGCTCCCTTACCCCCTGACTTCTCGATGCAAAAATTTGGTTGATTGTGCTGAGAGACCAGTTAATCAATTCCATGATTGTAGAGTTTCGGAGGAGTGAAAAAGAAGAGACTCTGAAGATGAGACAGGACAAAAAGCAGTAGCAGGGCAGATAGATAAGGGAGAGGAGCAGAGCAGCGTCCGCCTTCGCTGAGAGCCGGAAGAGAACTTGACAAGAAAATTGTCCCAGCCACTTGAAATTTCAAGTTGGCGGCCATTTTTCAAGCTGGCCGCCACCTTTGATTTTTTTGATTGAATTTTTTTATTCAGTCACTTCACTCAACAAACATTGAACACAAACATTATCAAAAAAAAATAGTGACTAAAAAGGCACATGCAGAAGCATAGTGCTTATTTTAATGCCTTTTATATATAAATATATCCTTCATACATATCCTTTTATATTCTTTCATATATATTGTTAGGTTCCTAAATCATCACAACATTAATAACTTAGGAAAAAGACACCAGAGACTTGTGGAATGATTTTTCAATGGCCTTCTGCAGAAGGTTGGAGAGAAATCCTGAGAACCTTCATGGGGGTCTCGTGTTATCAGATGGTCCAACTAAACCTAGCTAATCTTTAAGTCAGCTTAAAGTCTTGAAACAACATGAAGGGTCAATAAATGAGCCCCTTCTGGACAAACAAGAACTCTGTGAGGCTTTGCACAGATGTGTCTAAAGACACTGGTCAGCTGTTAACAAAGCAGACAATCCCCCCTAAATACCTTCAGGGAATGGCCTGTCTGGTGACTTCTGTTCCTATTCTGATAGTTTTTTATTTTCATAATGACAATCTTAATTCAAAAGAGTTGATTAACCTCACATTTCCCTCCTCTTGTCATTTTGAAACTTCACAGCACCCAAAATAAAACACTCCAGTGTCATCATAAACATACAGGTAATGAAAACACAGAACAGTACAAAGACAGTAATAGTCGGAATCGGAATCGGAATCTCAGTCATTATGTCAGCATGACTCAGTAATGAAAAAGTTTCTTCCATTCCTCGGACTCCTCTCTTAGGTTGTTGTCGCAAGTCAGTTTGGCTAGTCCTCTTTCTCCAGGCCGGGCTGGCGAGTAGGCATCAGTTGAATTCTTCAGCGGGCAAGGGTTTTGGAACCGCCCGTCTTCGCTGCACTACTCGAGCCTGGCACGTTTCTCCGCTAGCTTTCACTGCAATTGGTGAACACAGTAGATCATTCAGCAGCCTTTACTGCTGCCGGTGTCCTGATCTGGACAGCAAAAAGGGCCTGATGGAGTGATGACGTTTCACCACTCGACTCAGGATCCGGTCACCCAGTTTCAGCAGTTCCTGCTTTAGGAGAGGGGGAGAGGAAGAAAACAGCAGCGTACAAGAAGACGATTCTCATGTACAGTTCGACTAATGGCCGTCATTCAGGCCATGGCTTTCTTGAGCCTTAACTTAACAGGCCATTAGTTCACTCCAAGAACGAAATCCATATGAACAACTTCAAATGGATAGGTCCTTTCATGTTGTATCTGCAACATGTCGGAAAGCTCCTACTAAAAATTTTTTTAAAGGGTATTTAGTATTTAATCCTCATGATGTATCATATGTACCCCTACTCCCTCCTGTTGAGCCATAGAAACTCCCTATGGCTCAACTTAGCCACCAGGGGGAACAACTTCCTTGGAAGCACTGGTCTGCTTCACAGCATTTTTGCATGCCGACAGGGGTGGGGGTTTCGTGTCATCAGACCCCCTCCTTGTTGACTTTTCCCTGGAAGGGTCAGCTGCCAAAGTCAGGCTCCCCAGATAAGTGGCCCTCCCACTTCTTGACCTTCGCATCCTGGCAAGTCTGCAGGTCTGACCCTCTAGGGACAAGAGGTCTCCATGTCCTTCAAATCCCCCCTCCCATCACCAGATTAGATGGGGGCAAAAACCTTTTAAACTCTGTCTCCCACCGTAGATTAGACTACAGAATTTCTCATTGAAAAACGTTCTTATTTCAACCCAAGTGGGTTATGGTCTTATTAAAGTAACACCACACAAAAACTGTCAGTGCAGCAACTCTCCTGCAACGTAAACAGTAGTCTTCAGTGAACTTATATATATATAAACAATAATTCACAGTCACAAAACGTCGGACTGAAAGGAATCATTCTATCAAATAATGCCTTCTCAACTGTTGTTGAGCTCTATTTTCCCCAAATCAAAAAGAAATGCCAGAAAATTGTCATAAAATTGTCAGAAAATTATCTCCAGATAAATCATATAGTCTTCAGGAGATTCCTAATCTTCTGTTTGCATGCTGCAACGCAAATGCATGCTCTTCTATGAAGACTCATTGAAGTCTTAAGAAAATTGTGGGATAAATTCCCATGCGTAAACTACACATAGACAAAAACCCACTAACATTAAACACACACTTCAGATCATCTGCATGTGGGTTTTTGTATCAGTGCAAATGTGTAAATTATTTCTCCTCAAACTACACTAACCAAACTCAATTGGTGCATTTCAAATTAACTCACAACCTAAATGGTAGCCACACTGATCACAAATGTACACATTTTCAGTGTGAATAGGCTAGTATGCACTCAGAGTTTTTCTTTTCTAAAAAGATTGTACAACGGGTTTGTTTCTCCTGCATACAACCCTTTTTGTGTAAAATATCACTGACATACAAATGACAGTAGGCTAATGAACACACCCTTCCACTGTATTTCTAAAAATACAGCGGCGCTAATTTCATTGTACGAAACCCAATTTGAAACTTCTATGATTCTATGCCTTCATTCAGGGCTTAGAATGATAGAACAAACTATATTATTCCACATCTCTACGTCTCCTCCAAAAGGAGAGCTCACTTCACTTCACTTCACCACTGAAAACCCCCCTTTTTCCAGAAACACAAAAAAGTTCTCCCTCAGACACAGAGCCTTGCAGCCGCTCGTAAACCGGAGCATGCTTTCACACACACACACTCTCTCTGCAAACTCTGCAGCTGTTTCACAAGGTCTCATGAATACACACACACAGACAGTGTTTCTCACATACACACACACACAGAGACACACACAGAGAGCTGCAGCTTGACACACAGACACAGAGAGTCACACCCTGCTGCAGCCCCCACTTCTCCCCAACTTCACGTAGCTTTCTTTACCTTTTTCTTTCTCGCTAAACCTTGTCCCGTTTTGGACATTTAATCAGTTTTCTTTTAGTCTTAAATTAGTCAATTTTCTTCTTTTTAAGTTCTGTATATTTCGCAAGATTTTGTCTGAATCTTTCTTTACCTAAAGTTTTTAGGGACGTCTCCCCATCAATTAAGCATCTTTTAGAGATTCTTTAAGCATAAGTTTCAGCTTAACCACGCCTTTGCTATTTTTAACCAGTTATTTTTCTTTCCTAAGTTTCTCTCAGAACACAAGTTTCCTTTTTTAACAGTTTGGTTTTAGCCTGATCTTTTAGTGAACAATTTAAATTTTGCCCTTTCAATTTTGGAAACCCCACATTGAACACAGTTTCCTGTCATAAACATCAGACAAACATTAGACAAACATTAGACAAACATAAAACAAAACCATTAAAAATCATTCCATTAGAAACCCCTTCTCGTAATTCTGTACTTTTAAAGTCCCAGACTTCAAAAGCCGGTCCCCGACCGAGTTAGATGTTGGTCTTACGCACTGCTCTTAGGCAGTATTTTTAGAGGCCCCTATGCCTTCATAAAAATCGGGTCCCTGACCCACCGCCAAACACCGTTTTCGCTAACCTCTTGTTAGTATACACAGAAATTTCACTCGTATTTTACACAAAAATACTTCAATACCCCAGGTATTTAAGTAAGAGGAGGTTTCTCACTAGTCTCCTAGTGCCTTCCTCTGGCTCGGGAATCTCGTCGTCTGGACTCTGGAACAGCGCAAGATCAACCTGGCCCCGTCCCTGAAGTCGGGAACGGCTGTCGACAGATTTAGATCGCCCGTTGAATCTTACGCCACCCCAATCGTCGCAGCTCGAAAGATCCCGCGGTTTTCGGCACCAAAATGTTAGGTTCCTAAATCATCACAACATTAATAACTTAGGAAAAAGACACCAGAGACTTGTGGAATGATTTTTCAATGGCCTTCTGCAGAAGGTTGGAGAGAAATCCTGAGAAGCTTTAGGCAACACGGCCCTCCTCTTAGCTCGTCAGAACTTCTCTCAACTGGCTCTCTGCAGAGCTGGCGCTTTTATTCAGCAACAGATGACAGGAATGACCATATTTGGAACAGTGAATGTATAGATGGACAATTGACAAAAACAGGAAACAGATGGTCACACACATGTGACTTTTCAGTTAAAGAGGCTTGGTATGAAGAAACAAACAGACATCCTTAAAACACAAAGGGTCAAGGGGTCAACTAAAATAGGACCTCTGTTGGAGGTTTGAACAGATGGTTTTAAAGACACTGGGTTATTTACAAACCAGAAGTCACCAGGCCAACCTTCATGGGGGTCTCGTGTTATCAGATGGTCCAACTAAACCTAGCTTACCTTTAAGTCAGCTTAAAGTCTTGAAACAACATGAAGGGTCAATAAATGAGCCCCTTCTGGACAAACAAGAACTCTGTGAGGCTTTGCACAGATGTGTCTAAAGACACTGGTCAGCTGTTAACAAAGCAGACAACCCCCCCTAAATACCTTCAGGGAATGGCCTGTCTGGTGACTTCTGTTCCTATTCTGATAGTTTTTTATTTTCATAATGACAATCTTAATTCAGAAGAGTTGATTAACCTCACATATATATATATTTTTATATACACATAAAAATATACAAACTATATAAAAAATATATACATATATTCATACACACACATACATATATGTATACATATAAACATCAAAGAACAGCAGCAAACAAAAACAAATATTAACCTTTGTAGCTTTGAAAGATTGCTCTGAAAATCTTTTTTTATAAACTGAAAATGAGCTGCACATTTGTAAATTTATATTAGCACCATTCCATAATTTAACTCCCACAACAGATATACATCTCCTTTTAGTCTCTTTTCTAGCTTTTTGTATTACAAATTTACAAACAAAACGCAAATTATATTTTGACTCATATACTGAGAAAAACCGTTGTACACAGACAGGGAGTAACTTTAATCTAATTTTATACATTATTTGCATTATTTTATAATGAACCAAATCATAAAATTTCATAAAATGGGATTTTATAAACAATGGATTTGTATGTTCATAATATCCCACCCTATTAATGATACGTATGGCTCGTTTTTGTAAGAGGACTAGAGTATTTACTGTTGTCTTATACGTCGAGCCCCAAACTCCCACGCAATATGATATATAAGGTAGTATTAGTGAACAATAAATTAAATGTAGTGCTTTATGATTTAATATATTTCTAGACCTTGATCAATCAATTAAGTGATGTAATTGTTTGGTTGGTGATATACTGTAGGCATGAGCAGTCTCCATGAGTCACTTGACCAGAAACTCCTCACAGCCACTTGAAATTTGAAGATAGCAGCCACTCTTTGAGATTGCATCTGTGTCGTCATGTGCATTCCCTCTATAGCTAGAACCAAACATCATGCTCTTTGTTTTTGATGTATTAAGAATAATTTTATTTGTTTTGATTAGGGCTGGGAAGATTCAGAATCCATTATCAAGATTTGATTCGATTCCCATATTGATTTGGGTTAGTGTTATTAAAACTATTTTTTGAGCTGTTGCATGAATTATATGACTGTAGTTCTGCAACATATTACTACTAGTATTATATTGAGATTCAACAGCAAGTATTGCAGATAATGATGCTGTAAGGACCAATCAGCTCCCAGAATGCTGATAGAACTGAAACAGAAACATCGTGGGGCAGAATTACCAAACAGATCCAGGGAGGAAACAGAGACGGATGAAATCAGTTTTAATTTTTAACACATTCCATTTTTATTTGTTCCATTCAGTCTATTTTGGTTTTTAATTTGTGAGCATTTGGTTTTTAGCATTTTTTGCAAATGTAACCCCAAGACAGTATTTAAAGTAATGAAATATAGACAATTTATGCAATTATAATCTAACACTTTAATGTTTTCATACCTTTAAACATATTTAAAGGCAAAAACATGTCACCAGTTATTCTCGTGTCCAACAAAACATTCCTTTTTTGGGGATAAACAAAAAAATAACCAAAATTTGTAATGTAACGATGAAAAATAAAATAAAATACATAAATAAATAAAAGAACCCCCCCCCAAAAAAATAAAAAAATAAATAAAAAATAAATAAAAAATAATTTAAAAAAATCGATCTTTAGACATATGAATCGATTTTTAGGAATTAATATGAGAATCGATTTAGAATTGGGAAATCGATTTTTTCAACACAGGCCTAGTTTTGATCCAATTATATCATGTGCCACTTTGAATTATTTCTGTTTTTTAAGTGTAAGTAATTGATAAAGGATTGTCTGTGTTTGCAGTGAGACCGGTGAGACCGCCGCGGCCCCCCCTCCTGTCCACGCCAGATTCATCCAGCGCCGTCGGCGTCACCGCCCACCAACCATCGCCATGCTGCCCCCTCTCCTCTGAGCTGTGCTCGTCCTCCGTCCCGTCCTCCGTCCCGTCCTCCGTCCCGTCCTCCGTCTCGTCCTCCGCGGCTCAGACGGACCGGTGGGATCGGCGTCCGGCCGTTGACGAGACCCCGCCCCCGAGGCCCCGCCCCCGCACCAAGCCGGGCCTCCGGCCGCGAAGCAGAGAGGTGAAAGTTCAGACCCTGGTGAAGCTCCGGGAGGACGGCTGGGCCACGCTCGCCGCCGCCCGCTCGGGGGGGGACGGGGACGCCGACGGCGGGCCGAGCCCCAGCCCGGGGAAATACCTGCAGGAACTGCTGGAGGCCTTCGGCTCCGACGACTGGGGTTTCCCCGAGCAACGGGGCGGCAGCGGCGAGGACAGCCCGTCGGAGAGCGAGGACGAGGACGGGGAGGACATGGCCGCGCTGAGGGCGAGGATACGAGCGTTTGAGCAGGCGGAGGGGAGCGGCGGCGGCGGGGGGGTGGACGGGCGGCCCGAGCCTCGGCCGCGCCCTCGTCTCCAGGGGCAACCGGCCAAATCCGTCCCCCCCGTCACGGCTCCCAAACCCAAGAACTTCCCCCCCCGGCCTGAAACCGTCCAGCAAGGTGTTCTGGGAGGACGGGGCGGAGCCGCGCGGCTCCGACGCCACCCAAACGGAGTCCGAGGTTCCCGGACCCGAAGCAGAGACGAGGTCTCCAGGTCTGGAACCCCGGTCCCCCAGGACCCTGGAAAAGCCCTCCGTCACCCCCAAACCAAAACCTGTCCCCGAGGACACGGCCTTGGGGGCGCCGCACCCCCCCGTTCCAGCCCCGAGGCCGGCTCCACCCAAGGCCACGCCCGCCCCCACCGCGGCCCCCACCGCGGCCCCCGGCACGGCCCCCGGCGCGGCCCCCAGCGCGGCCCCCGCCCAACCCAACCCCAGACCCCCACCCAGGCCCCTGGTGGCCCCCAGGGCCGGCGTGGGAGCAGCCGCCGAGGTCGCGGGCGGAGCGCCGACGGACCCCCCGCCTGACGGAGAAGACGCCCAAACCGGTGAGTCTCTTACCTGCTGGATCTACTGCCCTTACTGCCTAACAACTTTTTATTACTTTACCTCTTTTCTTATCATTTTATTTCATTTTATTTGTTATTTAAGCGTACTCTTAAAGCAGCACAACGTAACTTTCAGCTTTTCTGAGTTTGGCGGCATCTTCTGGACAAAAGCGGTATTGTTTTACCAGAAAGAACACTACATTTCCCATGATGCACCAGCGCGTACTGCCAGAAAACTCCTGTCCCGTCACTGCATTTGTTTTGATAGCGACAGGACGCTTTTCTGTTTCACCAAGTGAACAGACGGAACGCAAAAAAAAAGATGTTAAACTGCTGGAAAGGAACTGGAATTTACCGGGATACCTTAAACAAGGAAGATTATTAACGGTCTGGATCCATATGAAATCTCTACTGAAGAGCCATGTGTTTCAATACATTTGTATAATAGTACAACATACAGTACATGTTTTGTATCCCTCTTACTTCTCTTTTCTTTTTTTTTTGACCGCTATATTATGTTGAAGAGGCTCCGAGGCGTCAGCAATATTTTTGTTTTCCTCGTGAGATTATTTTTTTCCTCTGCAGCTACAAATAAGAGTTAATATTTTTTCCTCAACAAACTAGTTTTATCTGCAGATTGGGGTTAATTGCACCGCAGAGAGCTGGCCAGCAACTGCGTTTAGCTGGAGAAGTGGGGAATAAAACCCGTGTTTTGATCCGACCCCGGTCTGTGAGTGTTTGTGGTTTAAGGCTGTTTATGGTTCTGCGTTAAATCGACGCAGAGCCTACGGCGTAGGGTACGCGGCGACACGCACCGCACGTTGCGTGTCGCCACGTACCCTACGCCGTAGGTCTGCGTCGATTTAACGCAGAACCATAAATCAGGCTTTACTGTGTGGAAGGTGTTTGGTCGTTACAGCCGCGATCCAAGCGAGCCGACGACTCTTTCACTCTTTTACTCTGTTATATCAGATACTCGGTCTCTGTGGTTCTGCCTCCGAACAGGAAACCGTTGAAAAGTTAAACCATTAGGATCTTTTCCCCACGTCTGTTGTGTGGAGCTGCTGCAGCAACGGGTTAACAGCTCCTGCTGAGCTCTGCGCTCCACGCCCCGCCCATTTTCGTCTCGACTGCGAATCGGGAAGGAGGGGGAAGTGACGTATGCCGTAAAGCAGTCAAAGTCGTAACGATTTGTATTTTTTTAGTGTGGCAGGGTTCCTACCATGCTCCTCAAAGTTACATAGTGCCAGTGAAGGTGATACAGACCCCCTCAGACCATGACAGAGGTTCATTAAACCTGTTGGAAGTTGATGTACCATCACAATGATGATGATGAAATATGATATTAAGGTGGAAAAGTTACGTAGTGTCGCTTTAAATTAAATACTTATGATTTTTGAAAACCGCGCAAAGTTATGGATAAGCCCTGAATGCAGGTATTGTGACGTAGAATAGTTACAGATTACTTTAGTAATCCTGTATTTGACCCGGTCTTTGTACGTTTTGACCGTATAGAAACGTAATTCTTGCCATTTTAAGAATGAGATGAACCTGCTGGATCTACTGCCCTTACTGACTAACAACTGCTGCTTTTTATTATTTTACCTCTTTTCTTATCATTTTATTTCATTTTATTTGTTGTAATCTGTCTAATTATGTCTTGCCGCTTTTAATGTTGATGTAAAACACTTTGAATGACCCTGTACAAATAAACTTGACCATCTTTTTTCTCCCCAGTGAAGGGAAGTTTTCGTCCCAGCGTCCCGAGCAAACCGACAGCGCTGACGTCAGCTCGCCGAGCCAGCGGTGAGAGAGAGTGTGTGTGAGTGTGTGTGTGTGTGTGTGTGTGTGTGTGTGTGTGTGTGTGTGTGTGTGTGTGTGTGTGTGTGTGTGTGTGTGTGTGTGTGTGTGAGTGTGAGTGTGAGTGTGTGTGTGTGTGTGAGTGTGTGTGTGTGTGTGAGACAGCGTTCTAGTGTGTAACAGAGAGCTTTTATTATGCAATCTAAAGCTTGAGAGAGAAAAAATGCACCAATTGTGCCAGAAACAAGCGCTCACTGTTGCTGAGACTGTGTGTTGAGTTGTTGTTGAGTTAGACTTTAATGTCCACTAGGGACATTAGTTTTAGGCCTCAAATACATGCATAGCGCATAAAACCACATACAATCAACACATACAGACAGCAACAGATATCAGACTCAATACCACAGTAACATTAGTGAGAAACCACCAGCAGTGAACGGCATTGCACATTCCTTATAGGCTAAAATTACATCTATCCCGGAAAAACCAAACCAAACCCATTTTACAATTCAAACAAGGTTATCTTATTATTATATTATTGTTACCTTATAGACTCAAGAATACATTCATTCCGAATACAGAAGGCTCTAACTTGAGTTTACAACATATTTATTTTTCCACATTTCTCGTCTTTTTCTTTTTCGACGGCACATTTCGACGGTTTTCTATGCCACGTCTATGTAGGAAAGTGGATCCAAAGATGGATCTTCTTCTTCTCCAGCCCCAGAGAAGATCCTCTTACACCCCAATGACCCCCAAAGATCCTCTTAGACCCCAAGTGGAGGAAACTACTGAAAACATGGTCATTAAGGATCTTTGCCTGAACATTTCCTCTCGTTTTGGTCAACGAAGATGAAGACACATTTTAGCAGAGTTTTTATTTTGTAATCTACATTTTAATCTGGTTTTTATTCCTCTACGATATTTCATTAAATATTTAATTATCCTTATCGTCTTGTAATCCACCGCTGAAGATAAACACGTTCACAGCTTTAAAGATGTATTGTATTATTGATTAATTCAATAGGTGCAACTGAGAAAACTGGACTGATCACACAGGTTCGGCTCCGGCGGCCAGTGGGGGAGTTTCTGCAGCTTTTTAAAAAATATGTTGTGCGGAGACGCCGTGACAACCGAACAGTTGCGTGAACGCGAGCTTCCCAGGTCGTCCTCCACGTCAAACCGAGCTCCCACCGGACTGGAAAGGGTATCTCTGGATATTAAAAGACGGACGAGTTTAGACGGACGCGGAGACCGAAGACGGTGTTGTGGGACTCCAGGAGGACGGACCGCGGTGCTCGTCCTGTCATAACTGCAGCTCTTCTCAAAGGTTCCCGGTCGTCCACAAATCTGGTCAAAGCCGTCGTAGTTCAAGCAAAGAAATCTTGACTGGAATCCCCAAAACTAGAAAAGTGAGTTTCTGCAGATGTGTCCAAAGAGAGAGACACCATCTCTGGAGATTTAACCCACGACCGTCTGCTGCACTCAGCAGCTTTAGTTAGTGCCACGGCTGCGCCAGAGGCACGCCTCCTCCGCAGCTATGCAATAGCAATGGAGGAGGAGTGCCTTATTATTGCTCAGGCTTATTATTTATTCTTCCGTATAAACTTTGCGCGTAACTAGTCCCGCAGCTTTGAGAAAACACGAAAAGTAAAAACGTAGAAACGTGCGCCCTAATTGGGAATCGAGTGGTATGACTTTTATTAGCGATTTGTGTGCACGTTTTTGCGCAACGTGAGAAAACTTGCACTTTTTGGGCCATCCGGAACGCATTGGGAAAACTTTGGGGCCTCACCACTCGCACACTGTTACTCGAAAAATTCTGAACCGATTTGGAAAGTTGTAGGCCCTGAATTTAACTACAGTCCTGTGGATTTTCAGAGCGATCGCACAAATAGTGCAAAAACATTTCCAGATTTCCTAATAGGGAGATTTTCCCATGTATGTGTGTGGCGCGGAATGTCACAAATGCCTACTGTGGATGGGAGGAGGTAAAAAAAATATTCACCTTTTTTCTGAGTCACGTATCTTTCTCATACTTGCATGTAGAAATGTGATTCAAACTTCAAAACGGAGCAAAACTTCTCTTCTCTCCAAAACCCCAACCAGTTTTTTCCTAAAATGTAAACTTTTCAAGACATGAGCACACAAGCGAGGACTGGAAATCACTTTTTCGTCAAATCTAGAGTGCGGAATGTCGGTTGGTAGAGTGTGAGAAGCAGTAAAAAATAACCTGAATTTCTTATTTGTAACTCGAGTTCACGGCCAAACCGTAAAAAAGGAGACAAATAATTTTTGTCAGAATGTAGACATAGGTGTTGGGATTCATAAAAATGTGACTTTGACAGGCGTGGTGTGCACAAAATGTAAACGGGGGAGGCTAAAGCGGCGCCAATACCTGTCTCAGTCCCCATTCACTGTAATGTAATCAAAAGTTTTCTTCAAAATAATCTCACTCTTTATTCGCACTGACGTTACTCAATCATTTTAAGGAATATCTGAATAAAATTAAGATTGTCAGAATCTGCCGGCTTCTGTGTCTCTCAAGATGTTTTCGTTTTTTTGGTAAGAGCTACGGTTTTCTCACAAATTGGAGTGATTTGAGACCTTGTCAGAAGCCAAAATCTGGGTTTTTCTCACAGCCAAAACGGAAGTTTCTGAAGAGAGGTTCTTGTTGCCGGGGCAACCAGCAGTCACTGCTTGAGTATTTCCTTCAGCCAGAACTGGTCACATGACTCAGTCACTAAAGTCTTCATTTACTTTAACCTGGAAAATGGAGACGCCTAAAAGGATTCTGCAATCCCCCCCCCCACACACACACACACACACACACACAAAATAAATACACCCCAGTAAATGCCATAACTTTTGAAAGGTTCAACATACAGAGTCGTGGGTGGTGTCATCGGACTCTGTTTTGACTCCTTCACCTTAATTGGTGCAAATTAGCCCCGCCCCTTCTTCTGATTGGTCGATACGTGATAGTTCCTATTTTCTGCAATAACTTTTGAATGGTTTGATATAGGAAATGTCATCAAAATCGCAATCATCCGGCAGTAGTCCCGTGGTGCTTCAAAATTTCCAGGGAATTTTTTGTCTAGTTATTATTATTATTCGTTGTTTCGTACGCGAAGCCTTCAATCAAACAGGTTTTATTATGTTTGATTGTGATTAATTGTGTCGTCTGTTTCCCTCCTACAGCTCCGATTCTGACCCCCAAACCCATCACGGTCTCCCAACCGGCCCCAGACCCGAACCCGGCCTCCAGCAAACCCCCTGCACCTGCGGTGGCCCCCAAGACCCCGGGACCAGCCCCGGCCCCCAAGACCCCGGGCCCGGCCCCCAAGACCCCGGGCCCAGCCCCCAAGACCCCGGCCAAGCCCCCGTCCCCAGACCCCAACCCGGCCTCCAGCAAACCCTCTGCACCTGCCGCGGCCCCCAAGACCGCGGGACCGGCCAAGCCCCCGTCCCCGGCCCTGAGGAAGAGCCCCAAGACCGGAACGGCGGACGCTGCCACCCCGAACCCGGACCCTCCGCTGCCTCCACGGTGAGCGAGCCTGCGGTTCTGGTTGAACAAGCCGGACTCGGGCGGTAAAACGGCGCCACCTGCTGCTGGAACCGATACCTGCTGAGTCCTTTTAGCTGCCGAACTTTTCTGGGACTTTTAGGGTCATTAAGTGCGTTTATGGAAAGTTTAATTCAAAATTAAAATTAAATCTGATTTAAAATTTGTAAAAATTACCATTTAAACACCTTATTCCCAATGAAAATGGCCATTCCAAATTAAACTTAATTCCGAAGTGGCTGGTTTATTCCGATTTTAAATCCGAATAGAATAATTCCGCGATCATTCAATTCAATTTTATTTATATAGCGTCTAATACAACAGAGTTGTCTCTAGACGCTTAAGCACTCATTCAAAAAATAAATAAATAAATAAAAATTAAAAAAAGAAAGAAAAGAAGAAAAGAAAACAAAACAGAAATAATAAAATACAATAAATTAAAAATTTAAATAAATAAAAAAAATTAAATAAAATAAAATATAAAATAAATAAATAAAAAAAAAAATTCAATAAATTAAAAAAAATGTATTCACTCATTCTTTTTTAAATTAATTCCGGTCTTCCTGCGCTGCTCGTTCCCTCGCCCGTCTGTCTCCATGACGCTTATATTCCAAAGTAAGTTTCAAGATGCAGCAGCAGTAAACGCTGGTCAAGAGCAGAGACCATTTATTTAATAAATAGAAATCATTAAAAGAACTGATGGAAACAGGAAACATAAACATTGTGATCTTTTCAAAGTTGTAGCGGCTAAGTTAGTTTTTCTTCCGGTAGTTTAACTTCCGGTCCCCCCCCTATCCAATCAGAACCTTCCCAACCCCCAGACCTGGAGAGGAATTGGAGAAAGACCATCAAACGTGTTTCCATGGAAACCTCAATTCAGAATTACTATTTCCATGGAAACTCCAAGGAAAATAGTTTAATTCTGAATTATTTAATTTGGAATAATTAATTCCGAATTACAAAACATCATGTAACCGTGGAAAACAGCTGATATTCAGTATTCTACCGACTGTACAGTTGTTTTTTCTGCTTTCAAGGCACGTTTGATTAAAAACAGGCCGCTGTGTTCAAGGGCTCGAGGGTTGTAGCGCCCTACAAAATCCATTAGATTTTTCCCCAAATCTTTTTCCAGTTAAAATTTTTAGGAATTCCATTTTATTCAATTTTTTACCTTTTTACTCTTATTTTGCCACCAAATAAAATGTTTTTAATGTTAATGAATTACTATAAAGCCACTAACATATTTATTGAGGCAACATAATATTGCACACTTTCCCTCAATAGTTGGAACTAGAAAGCTTCTGAGCATTTTCAGTAAAAACAAATAACTTTACATAAAAAAAATAAGGTGAACTCAATTAGCTTTTTCTTCAAGTAAAAAATAAACGACTTTAAACAAAAGTAACGCTCAACTTCAGAGTTACTGTATATATTGTTACAAAGTACATATTAATACAATTCTTTCCATAAAAAAGGGCTTTAAAGTGCATCAAAAACCAGGTCAAATGCAGCAAACTTAAGGTTAAAAACAAACTTTTAGTACTTTAAAAAGTTAAACGTCAAACATCTTTTCAACTTTTAGGAAAAGCTGGTCTAAGTTTCCCACCTAGCAAAGAATCTCCGTTAAAGTACATGATCGTAAGACTCTTCGCCGTTTTTAGTTTATAGGTTTATTTGGATCCCCATTAGCTACAGAAAAACTGCAGCTATTCTTCCTGGGGTCCGACACATAACACACAGAACATTACAACAAAATTTAAAGCTGCAAGCAGCGATGAACGGGCCCTCGCACCCTTGTGCACGTTCAGGCTGCAGTGGAAGCTTGTATGACTTGTAGATTCTTCAGGCCTGGACATTTAGTGGTTGACACCACCATGACTCTTTATATCAAACCATTCAAAAGTTATGGCAGAAAGTAGGAACTATCAGATATGGACCAATCAGATGAAGGGTAGGTACGCTTTTTGGCGTCTTGCGTCGCCATGGTAATGCTTTTGAAAGAGAAAAGTAATGCGCGTTTTCGCAGGATGGAGACGCACATTTTGATGTATAACACACCTGGGTGCATGTTACGGTTCGGGCCGTATTAATTGCCGAAGGAATGGCATAAATTGCGCCAAAATTACGCGATGAATTCAAAATGTTCAAAATGGCCGACTTCCTGTTGGGTTTCGGCCATGGCGCCAAGAGACTTTTCTTTAAGTTGTGACATGATACAGGTGTGTAGCGATTTTCGTGCATGTACGTCAAACCGTATCGTGGGGCTTGAGGTACAAAGTTTTCCGGGGGGGCGCTGTTGAGCCATTAGGCCACGGCCATTAATGCAAACCATTAAATATCACATTTTTCACCAGGTCTGGCTTGGTGCAAAATTTGGTGACTTTTGGGACACGTTTAGGGGGAAAAAATCGACCTAATTTGGTCGGAAGAAGGAAGAAAAAAAAATGAGGAAAAGGAAAAAAAAAAAACGAGAAATAAAATCGTACAGATACAATAGGTGTGTACTGTAAGTGCTCAGGCCCTAATTAAAAGCATACCTAAAGAGGTAGCATATTAAAAAAGAAAGGAAAAACAGAAAATAAAGAAAAAAATGTCTTTCCTTTTAACATTTAGATATAAATAAAATAAAATGTCCCTCCACTACAATCCCCCCTTTGGTCTACGTTCCTCTTCCCCATGATGACAGCAGTTCAGTCATTTTCCACGATATTCCGTGTTAAAAAGTAGATTCTGTTTTTACTTGTGATCGTGGAAACCGAAGGGCCCAAGGGTTTTTGGCTTTAGTCATTTCTAACGAGCAGCTTTTAGTAGAATGTGCTTTAAGAAAAAATATATTTTTTTTGTTTTGTTTCCAGCCCCTCAAGTGTGAAGCTCCTCCCCCTTCGCCCTCCACCAATCAAATCCAGCCCCGGGAGACCACCCCCTCCATCCATCAGCTCCTCGGCCAATCAGACTGCTGCCGCTCCTCCTAAAGCAGCTCCGGCCCCGCCCACTTCACCTTCCGGACAGTTTTCTTCATCATCCTCCTCTTCTTCATCTCCTTCTCCTGGAACAACCAATCAGAGCCAGAAGGGAAAGAGGGGGCCGCCCCTGCCGCCCCGCCCCACACCGGGTCACCCCCTCTACAGCAGCTACGTGGTACGATCGCCCGCAAATGTCCTTCGGGAAACCGCCCGTCATTTCAGTTCCCTTTTTCTTTTCCTCAGAAGCAGGAAGTCCTGATCGTGCTGGACGACCCCCCCACCCCCCTGCTGGACCTGGACCCCCAACCGGAGCCCGTCCGGGACCAGGACGGCCCATCGAAACCCGCCCTGGGGGGCCTGGACCCGCCGGACTCCCAGGTTCTGCAGCAGCACACAACTCCGTTTCCAGCACGTAGAATAAAGTTGCTTCGCCAACGAAAATTATGACTAAATATCGTCGTCAACGAACCTTTACCACCTGAGGAAAACAAGACGCAACGAAAATCCTGGTCATGTGACGATAATGATAATTAAATATATAATGCAATATCGTAGAGGAATAGAAACCAGAATAAAATGTAGATTAAAAATATATATGTTGAAAACTCAAATTAGAGTCTTCTGTACTGGAATGAATTTATACTTGAGTCTATAAGGTAACAATAATATAATAATAATAATAACTAGACAATTTCCTCGCAGAAATTTCGAGAGTGCCACGGCGGGCTGCTGCACATTTGTGTACATTTTGCAAGCAATAAAGGTGAAGGACTCAAAACTAAGTCTGATGACACCACACAGGATTCTCTATGTCAAACCATTCAAAAGTTATAGCAGAAAATAGGGACAACCAATCAGAATGCCCCATTCACTTACATGGGAAAATCTCCCCATTAGTTTGGAAATTTGGAAATGTTTTTGCACTTCGTGCAAAAACTATTTGTGCAATCGCTCTGAAAATCCACAGGACTGTAGTTAAATTCAGGGCCTACAACTTTCTAAATCGGTTCAGAATTTTTCGAGTAACGGTGTGCGAGTGGTGAGGCCCCAAAGTTCACGCAATGCGTTCCGGATGGCGCTAAAAGCGCACGCCAATCGCTAATATAAGTCATAGCACACGATTCCCGCTTAAGGCGCATGTTTTCTACGTTTTTACTTTTTGCGTTTTCTCAAAGCTGCGGGACTAGTTACGCGCCGAAGTTTTGTCCGGAAAATGAATAATAAGATGAAACGCACACAATAACAATAGTTCCTCTGGCTGCGCCAAGAGGCACTGCTCCTCCATTGCTATTGTACAACTATGGAGGAGGCGTGCCACTTGGCGCAGCCGTGGCACTAACTAGAAAATTTCCTTGCCACAGGGGACCACTGCCCATTTGTGTACATTGCTGCATTTTTCAGCAATAAAGGTGAAGGACTCAAAACTAAGTCCGATGACACCACCCACGACTCTATGTCAAACCATTCAAAAGTTATAGCATTTACTGGGGTGTATTTACTGTGTGTGTGTGTGTGTGGGGGGGGGGGGGGTGGGTCGGCTAAGGTCAAAGGTCAGGGGACAGATTTCCCAGAATTCTTTTAGGCGTCTCCAGTTTTCAGGTTAAAGTATATGAAGACTTTAGTGACTGACCAGTTGTGGCTGAAGGAATGAGTCAGCAGCTGACTTCTGGTTGCCCCGGCAACAAGAACCTCTCTTCAGAACCTTCCGGTTTGGCTGTGAGAAAAACCCAGATTTTGCCTTCTGACAAGGTCTCAAATAACTCTGATTTGTGATAAAACCGTAGCTCTTACCAAAAAAACGAAAACATTGTGAGAGACACAGAAGCCGGCAGATTCTGACAATCTTAATTTTATTCAGATATTCCTTAAAATGAGTGAGTGAGCTCAGTGCGAAGAGAGTGAGATTCTTTTGAAAAAAACGTTTGATTACATTGCAGTCAATGGAGGCCGAGGCAGGTATTGGCGCCGCTCTAGCATCCCCCGTTTAAATTTTGTGCATACCCTGTCTGTCAAAAAAAAAAAATATTGGTCTCCTTTTTACGGTTTGGCCGTGAGCTCGAGTTACAAATAAAAATTCTGGTTATTTTTGTACTGTCTCTTGCTATTGCATAGCTATGGAGGAGGAGTGCCTCTGGCGCAGCCGTGGCACTAATAATAAAAAACAGGCAGGATAACAATAGATTCTTCGGGGCGCATGCCCCGTGGCACTAGTAAGATAACCTTGTTTGAATTGTAAAACAGGTTTGGCTAAATACAATCTTTGACTAAAACTAGACTAAAATGGTCCTGGACAGTTGTGACTAAAATGCTCAGACTTTTAGTCGACTGAAACTTGACACGACTAAAAGGAGAATGAACGTGACTAAAACTAATAAAATGAAATATGAAATAAAATGATAGCTGGACCCAAAGATTAGACTAAAACTAAAACATGCTGACAACAACAACACTAGTGTAGAAGCTTGCCGCCGTTTGTTGACGCCTCTCTCTTGTTGGTCTTCAGTCTATCTTGCCGGAGCAGCCCGCCGAGCAGAAGGAGCAGCCGGATCGCCCCCCCGTCAGGTCAGACCCCGATCAGAAACCCTCCCCCCCTCCCCCAGCAGCTGTTTCAGAGGTGGTGACCCCGCCGTGTCTCCGCAGCGGCCCGCGCTGCGCCGCCCTGTTCGACTACGAGGGCGAGGAGGACGACGAGCTCACCTTCTCCCAGGGCGACGTCATCGCCCTGCTGGAGCTGCTGGGGGACGAGTGGGGCCGGGGCCGGATCCACGGCCGGGTGGGGGCCTTCCCGCTGAGCTTCACCCAGGTGCTGGAGCCCCTCCCACAGCTGGAGCCCCTCCCACAGCTGGAGCCCCTCCCACAGCCGGGGCCCCTCCCACAGCTGGAGCCCCTCCCACAGCCGGGGCCCCTCCCACAGCTGGAGCCCCTCCCACAGCCGGGGCCCCTCCCACCGCCGGAGCCCGCGGAGACGGCCGTGACGGACAGTTCAGGTGAGATGACGGAGCTCCTCTCGACCTCAACACTCAGCATCCACTAGGCTTGGGCGGTATTACTTAGGGTGCGTCCCAATACTCCCCCTCGCCCTCGTTTTCATCCCTCCCCCTAAATTTTGCACGTTCCCGTGACGGTAGTGGTGTCCCAATTCCTCTTTTCACCCAGGGGGAGGGGGCATAACGAGGGCGAGGAGCTGAAAATAGACCCTTCACATCGAGTGATTTCACATGCTGACTTCGCGAGCGAGGGGGTATAAAAATTTCCCAGAATGCTTTTCCCAGAATGCTACGTAACCTACGCCGTAGGCTACGTAAGCTACGCTGTAGGCTACGTAACCTACGCCGTAGGCTAAGTAACCTACGCCGTAGGCTAAGTAACCTACGGCGTAGGCTCTGCATCGATTTGACTCGAGGGCAAACAGGCAGACTCGTCTCAGATTGTGACCGAGGGAGCAGCATTTCTTTGTGGGAAATAGAGAGAAATAATCCTGTGACTCGTCAGATTTGTTTTGGATGTTTCTGATATAATAGTTTTCAGAAACCACAAAGCTGTTATCTGGGTAATTTACACACTTTCAGATAAAGCTGAAGTGAAGATAGCGGAGCTGATTTATGGGTCCGCGTTAAATCGACGCAGAACCTACGGCGTAGGTTACGCGGCGACGCCGTACCCTACGCTGTAGGCTCTGCGACGATTTAACGCGGACCCATAAACTCCGGAGCCGGCAGGCAGAAATCTCTAAATTTTCGGAGCAAATTTCTTAACAGGCGTAGCTACAACTGTTAGATTTCATCTATTAAACCAACATCTTCCTAAATGATTTATTTCAGCCAGCGGTAATTCTCAACAGAGCCGCAGGTTTCTCTCCCGGGACGACGGCGCTGGGTCGACCCAGCGATCACGTCTGTTCTCGGGCCGTGAGCTGCTGCTGTTACCATGGTAACAGCTGCTGCTGCTGTTACCATGGTAACAGCTGCTGCTGCTGTTACCATGGTAACAGCTGCTGCTGCTCCCCGGGGGCGGCGGCTCTTATCTCCGAAAACATTGAGTCAAATTTCTTAACAGGCGTTATTTGGATAAACTGAGCCCCGGTTGGGGATCTTAACGGTTACTTTTACACCTGAAAAAATATTAAAACTTAATAAAGTGGCATATTAACAGCGCTACAGCTGAAATTAAAACAGCTTTTGGCTCTCAGCTTCCTGATATGGTTAGGGATGAAAACGAGGGTTAGGGGGCCAAGTGTCCTAGATCTCAAGTGCCCTAAAATCTCCCCCTTCTTTTTTAGGGGGTAGGGAAGAAAAGAAGGGCGAGTGAAGAAAAGTAGGGGGAGAATTGAGATTGGGCCTTATTGATGGTCTGGGTCGGGGCTGATAAGGAGGAAAAAACCCTTATCAGCCCCGACCCAGACTACAACACAGCATTGTGGATATATAAGAATCAAGCATTGCAAAGTTACAGACAAATGAATGAGTTAGAAAATAGATACAAAATTAACTAGATTTAAAAAAAGTAAATACAAAATAAATTTAAAAAAAAAGTTAAATTAAATTTAAAAAATAAATAAATACATTTAAAAAAAAAAGGGGGGGAGGGGGTGAAGCTACTCAGAGACTACCGTTGTGGGTTTCTCAAAAAAAGGGGCGCCACAATCTGTAAAATGTTTTCTCTGATCCTCGGATAGTATATCTAGTCTTCTCCAGATTCATGCATAACATTATTGACTGATTTTGAGTTTTATTTCGGTCCATTTGGAAACAACATAATACAACATAGAAATAGTCCAATATTTTAAATGGCACCGAAAAGGTACAGGCTGAAGCCGAGGCTTATTATTATTACGCTTTTATGAACCTCCACTCAGGAGGTTTTAGACTAAACAAAACTAGTCATTTGGATTCAAACATTGAAAAAGAATGGATATATTGGACAAATAACAGAGGAATCTAGTAGGGATGGGCGGTATGGACTAAAAAATGTATCACGATAATTTCTGGCATTTATCCCGATAACGATAAAAATGACGATAAAAAAAAAACAAAAAACAATTCAACTCCACCTTTGTAATTATAAATCTATCACCACATTCAGTCTTTGGAGCCTTTCTTTCTTTCTTTCTTTCTTTCTTTCTTTCTTTCTTTCTTTCTTTCTTTCTTTCTTTCTTTCTTCCTTCCTTCCTTTTTTCCTTCCTTTTTCCCTTCCTTCCTTCCTTCCTTCCTTTTTCCCTTCCTTCCTTCCTTCCTTTTTCCCTTCCTTCCTTCCTTCCTTCCTTTTTCCCTTCCTTCCTTCCTTCCTTTTTCCCTTCCTTCCTTCCTTCCTTTTTCCCTTCCTTCCTTCCTTCCTTCCTTCCTTTTTCCCTTCCTTCCTTTTTCCCTTCCTTCCTTCCTTCCTTCCTTCCTTCCTTCCTTCCTTCCTTCCTTCCTTCCTTCCTTCCTTCCTTCCTTCCTTCCATAAATCAGTTTTACACGAAAACATCATCAACAGGAATTTATCATTTTTACCGTGAGATACAAATTCTTACCGTGGGGAATTTTTTGGACGGTTTATCGTGAACGGTAAAATATCAAACATTCCTAGTATATAGACAAGAAGCAAAGACAAAAAAAAAGACAAAAAACAAGACAGAAGGAGGTGTAGACTCTGGGACAATATGGCCCAGCCATTTTGGTCCTGGCCCAACCCAAAAACATGTTTCTGCCAACGCCACCGGGTACAACCTGACGTATCTCCGACACGGATCTCCGTCTGACTCCGTCTGTCTCCGTTTGTCTCCGTTTGTCTCCGTCTGACTCCGTCTGACTCCGTCTGACTCCGTCTGTCTCCGTTTGTCTCCGTTTGTCTCCGTTTGTCTCCAGCAGGACCGGCGACGTCCCGGAGCCCGGACCCGCAGCAGCCGGGCCGGGGCGAGTGGGCGCTGGCCCTGTTCCACTTCCCCGGCCAGACGGCCGACGACCTGAGCTTCCACAAGGGGGCGCTGATCCGGGTGACGGAGCACGTGGACGCGGAGTGGAGGCGAGGCCGCCTGGAGGGCCGGGAGGGGCTTTACCCAGCATCCTTCACTCAGCCCTGCCCAGGTACGAGCCCGGGAACTCCCCCCGGTCCACAGTGAGCAGTTCTGACCCGGGGTTCTGACTAGGGGTGGGGAAAAAAATCGATATTTCAATATATTGTTGTGCTCTCCGTTTCAATAAATAATCGATATACTGACGGCAAATATCGATATTTTATTACAACACACATAATGGTTTACGCGGTTGTCACCGCACTATTGTTCAAGCTCTGCCCCGCCCGCCCCCGCTGCCCTCGTGAACTAAACAAACATGTCAAAGCGGCCGCCTGAGAAACCAGCTCAGAAAATACAGAAGGACCGGTTTACTCCGTACAGACAGCGAGTGATCCTCGCTCGTTTCCTTCCGTGTCCAGTCAAGCGTGTGCTGGGAAAACTTGCAGATCATTGAATCACCAGACACGTTACACACGGACACGGACACACTCATACACACTCAGACACACGCCCACCCGTGCAAAACCAGTGTTCAGTGCTTTGGATATTTCATCTTAAATTTCTAAATGTTATATTAGTTCAATGAAGTTCATATTATTTATATTTATTATAGATTATTTGGGTTCTTCTGTTATCAGATACAGTTTGTCATGACATGAGTGAAAAATGCCTGATGCTTCATGGCAATATGTGTGTGTGGTGACAGAATAAATTAGACAGGCTAAAAGGATATTGGAAAAGAAGGGATATTGAAAAGCCTATTTGAGTTATTTATTTCTTAGTTTTTTCACAATAATTATTTGTGAAATTATTATTTCACTAGTTATTTTACAGTCATATAATTCAGGCAACAGCGCAAAAAATTTTTTTAATAACACTAATCCACATCAATATCAGATCAAATCGAATCAAATGGTGATAATCGATTCTGAATCTTAAGAATCAGATCAAATCTTAACATTTTAATAGATACCCAGCCCTAGGAGGCAGTGAGGTACTGTGCAAAATCACTGTCCTGGTTTATATAAAACATGTTATTAATGTTCATGCACTTTAATTTGTCCAGCTGTTCAGTGTTTACATTTACAAGCCTAGGAGACAGTGAGGAAATATACAAATGCACTTTCTTTGTACATTGTATGAAGTTTTGGCATTGAATAAATGCATAACTACAGACGTTCTCCTTTTTTCTTTTTCAGTCACATATATCGTGATATATCATTGATGAAATTTCTTACCGATATATCGAAAATACCGTGATATTATCGATATCGTGGGCCACATATCGCCACAGTATCGAATCGGGACTTACCCGTATCGTCCCACCCCTAGTTCTGACCATTTCTGCTGCTTTGCCAAAAAATGCTACCTAATGGTTTTCTACCTTTGTAGAGCTACGATTTTGTGTACATTCTTCTTTGTTTGCTAATTCTGCTTCTATATAAATATCCATTACCTTTGCTTTGAATAAAATCTTATATGCTTTTATTGAGTTTGCTAATTTAAGGTCGTTGTCTAATGAGTTCCACAGTTTTACTCCTAAAACGGATAAACATCTGCCCTTTGTATTTGTTCTTACTGTTGTTGTCTTAAACATTGCTGTTCCAGTAAAAGAGCATCACTGTGACTCCTCCCACTTCTCCTTCTTCCTGTTTCCAGCTCCACCAATCACAGGCCAGCAGTCCGCGGCCAAGGCTGTGTTCGACTTCGCGGCCGAGAGCGAGGACGAACTCACGCTGAAGGTTTGTGTTTAAGTTCTGCGTTATTCCTGCGTTCCCACCTGCCACGATGTTGAGCATTTCCTTCTCTCTGGTCACCTGTCTCTCCCTCTTATGGCCAATGATCATAAACAGGGAGAGACAGGTGACCAGAGAGAAGGAAATGGTCATGAGAGAGAGACAGGTGACCAGAGAGAAGGAAATGGTCATGAGAGAGAGAGACAGGTGACCAGAGAGAAGGAAATGGTCATGAGAGAGAGAGACAGGTGACCAGAGAGAAGGAAATGGTCATGAGAGAGAGACAGGTGACCAGAGAGAAGGAAATGGTCATGAGAGAGAGAGACAGGTGACCAGAGAGAAGGAAATGGTCATGAGAGAGAGACAGGTGACCAGAGAGAAGGAAATGGTCATGAGAGAGAGAGACAGGTGACCAGAGAGAAGGAAATGGTCATGAGAGAGAGACAGGTGACCAGAGAGAAGGAAATGGTCATGAGAGAGAGAGACAGGTGACCAGAGAGAAGGAAATGGTCATGAGAGAGAGAGACAGGTGACCAGAGAGAAGGAAATGGTCATGAGAGAGAGAGACAGGTGACCAGAGAGAAGGAAGACGTTAAGACTTTAAAGAGACGCTCGTTTTGAGCTTCTCATCAATAATGAACAACGTGAAAACTGATTTTATAAAAGTTGACATTAATTCTGAATGTTTGCCGGGCAGAAAAAGGTCAATTTGAGACGTTTGAATTGAGATGAAACTTCATCTCCCTTAATTTGATGCGTTGGATGTTTTTTATTATTTAAACAACCTTTTTTTTTACTGGCGGTTTCTGCGTCTCCCTCCGCAGGTCGGTGACATCATCACACAGGTGGAGTCCGTGGACGAGCAGTGGATTCTGGGAGTTGTAGGCGGGAAGCGGGGGATCGTCCCCAGGAACTACGTGGCGCTTGAGTGACGAGGCCTGTGGGCGGAGCCTGATCCTGGTCCTGGTCCTGGTCCTGGTCCTGGTCCTGGTCCTGGTCCTGGTCCTGGTCCTGGTCCGGGTCCTGGTCCGGGTGGACGATGTAAACGGACCGCAGGAACTCAAAACCACAGTTTTGTTTTTTACTTTTTCTTTGAACCGAATTTGTCGAGCCTGATGAGTTCCTGGAGTTCCTGGAGTTCCTGGAGTTCCTGGAGTTCCTGGAGTTCCTGGAGTTCCTCCAGCGTTGCAGTGACTGAACCGACTCAGACCTTTTTACCGACGCCCGCCCACCTGGACTGGACTAACTTCCTTCAACTTTTTAATAAGTTTAATAAACACGAGTGTTTTTAAAAGGCCCGTCCAGGTTGGACGTCTGCGGAGACGATTCTGGACCAGTTTCTCTCCGTTTGCTCCGGTTTTTAAAGAGTTTTCAAACTCCAGCTCGGACTCTCAGACGAACTCTCTGAATCAACGACAGGAAAGTTCTGCTGCTCGTGTTTTCAAGGTCAGCGCCGACGTCTGCTGAGGGACTGGACCTGCTGCTGACGCTCCTCTTTTTGAGAAAATTTAGAGAAAAAAGTCGAGAAAAAATCAAAAGTTTGAGAAAAAAGTCAAAATTTTGAGGAAAAAAGTCGAGAGAAATTTTGACTTTTTTCTCGACTTTTTTCTCAAATTTTTGACTTTTTTCTCAACTTTTTTCTCTAAATTTTTAGAAAAAAGTCGCGAAAAAAGTCAAAATTTTGAGAAAAAAGTCAAAATTTTGAGAAAAAAGTCGAGAAAAAAGTCAAAATTTTGAGAAAAAAGTCGAGAGAAATCGTGACTTTTCTCTCAAATTTTTGACTTTTTTCTCAACTTTTTTCTCTAAATTTTGAGAAAAAAGTCAAAATTTTGAGAAAAAAGCCAACATTTTGAGAAAAAAGTAGAGAAAAAAGTCAAAATTTTGAGAAAAAAGTCGAGAATGGCGACCGGCTCCTCTCCGCCGGACCCGTCCGGTCTCACGAAGGCGCTGCAGCGACCGGCAGGTTCGGAGTTCTACTTCCCTTCACACCTTCGTCATCGAGCGTCGCGGGAGGAAGAGAGAGCGGAGTGGACTTGGCATCGGACCCGGGATCTATTGATCCATCGGACCCGTTGGGATCTACTGGAGTCCGTCCCAGCCGTCCCTCGGGTCGTCATCTCGTCCGACGGGTCGAGATGTTTCCCTTTAAGAGACTTCCACAAACTCAGCTTTTTAAATCATTTTATTTCTCAAAGATTAGTTTGTGTTTTAATCTCCTGATTCCAAAAGGATTTATGGATTCTGTTCCAGAAATCATTGTGACGTGAAAGGAAACTCGATAAAACAGTTTTCTATCCTGACTGGAGGAACGAACCTCCGGGCCTGGAGTTCAGCCGGAACACCAACGTTTGAAACATGAAAAACTGTCGACAAACGGGGGACCCGGAGGACCCGGAGGACCCGGGGGACCCGGGGGACCCGGAGGACCTGGGGGACCGATCTTTGATTGGTGTGGGACGTGTAACCAAACATTCTTAATCCAAATAAAGCTCATCTTAATGATTCCTGCTCTCGGGACTTCATTTCTTTTTAGAATCACGGCACACATGGACCACGTGTACCCGGTATGTTCTACCAGTTAGCTAAGTTTACCACAGAATTTAAGTTAAATCTGATTAAAATGATTAAAAATGACCATGTAAACACTGTTGTGATCGAATGAATCACCCCGGGTTCTTTGATTGAGCTGGAAAAGGTAAATAAAGACACAAAAGACTGGGATAGAATTAAAGTAGGCCTCATGAGGGAGATCGGCAGAGCAGAGCTCCTGCAGCCTGCTTGGTCAATCGTCCCGCCAGATCTGCCGGTCTCTGTCCTGAGAACAAGTTTTATTACACTACAGAAAGGGGGGTAGATAGCCCAACTTGTTTTATTGCTCAGGGGCCTCTCTTATCAGTGTCTGGTACAGGTTGGTGAGAAGTCATAGGAATGCAGTTTCACATAGAGAAACATTTTTAGTTAACAACACAGTTTACATATTCAGTTTGATTTTAAATTATTCTTTATATAATCAATCATAACAATCCCCCTTTTGATCTCTAATCAGAGATCACCCTATGTATCTTCTTTATTGTTCCTCTTCAGGGTCAGAGGTAGACTATTCTGATCACCCGGTGGACCCTGCTCAGGGGATTATTCTGCCCCTTTCTTGAGAGCTAAGGCCTTTATGAACGCTGCTGTGCCAGATCCAGCCGGATCTGGGGTCCTAATCTTCGTGGGGGGGTCCGGTGTTGCCCACTGCGATCGTTGACACCACATGTCACTTTTCCTGTGGAGTCTGATGACGTGGGAGGTCCGTTCTGGGTCCTGTCCACCTTGGCTCCGACCACTGCCTCTTGATGACTCACAGGGGAACCCCCTCTGTCTGTGAGGTCCGTGTCTGTCCGTCCGTCTCCGACCTGTTTGGGAATAAGCAGATACCAAACTTTGCAGTTCGGAGAAGTGAGCTTTCTGATCAAATTGTTATTCGTCAGTCTCCTTCAAGTAGGGCGCATTCTGCGGCCCTAGACAAAGTTGTCCAGTTTGTAGTCCGTACGGGTCAGTCCGTGGCCCGCGTCCACCCATGTCATTTTGGTCTGTGCACAGATTTTTACCAATTTAGTCTTCATATTCGCATGTCCTATCCAGCGTTTCCCAAACGCCTTCCTGATGTCACCCACTACACAATACTCAACTCCAGATGATTCAATACATTATCCTACAATTTCATACAGATAGGTGTGGAGCAATAATTGCTTATTTATGAACATTACTGATTTATTTCCCTTTGGGCACTGTATGTGCACCCACTTAAACAATCCAGACATGCAAATTACTCTGTTAAATCCTTTACGCGGTCAGGGGGTACTTAGGATTGTCCACACGTCCATACGTAACAAAAATTAAAAATAATTCACTCTCATGAAACTATGGCATATTTGCCCCAAAATACTGGTTGATGATCAAATGAATTATTACAATAAATGAAAAACATATTCCCTCTTATTAAGCTCCTCCGTAGTTCACTGTTGAATGTTACAGAAAAGACATATCTTCGCACAGAATAAAGTTGAAAATGATCTGCCCCAGGGGCTAAACACTGGCATGTTTTCTAGGAATGCCCAGTGAAACAACCCTTCTTGTATCACATAACATCCATGAAATTCAAAATCTCCTTAACAATGAGATTTCTAAGGTGGATATTTGGATCAAAAAATTAACAAAACCTCTATTAATATTAAGAAAACAAATGATATATAATTCAGTTTCAATAAGGAACAAAATAATACGGAAAATCTGGCCTTTCAGATCAAAATAAATGATAAAGAAATAAAGAAAGTAAACTACAAAATTCCTTGGGGTCCTCATTGATGACTGTCTAAACTCTAATCGTCATATAGATCATTTTTGCAAAACAAAATATCTAAGAATCTAAAAAATGTCGGTCTGCTTTTCAAAGCGAGACACCTGCTTCCACGCTCTGCTCTTCTTATTCTTTATAAACCTTTGTTTGGACAACATCTAAATTCCTGTACTATTATTTACTGTAATACTTATCCCAGCTATCTAAAAAATTGACCTTTTACAAAAAAGAAAAATTACTCGTGCCATTCCTGGACTGAATTTAATTCACCTAATCACTTTTTTTCCTAATTTTTTCCTTTTTTTTCTTCTTTTTCCTCTTTTTTTCTCTTTTTTCTCTCCTCTTTTTTCTCCTTTTTTTCTATTTTTTTCTATTTTTTCCTCTCTTTTCAACTTTTTTTTCCTATTTTTTCCTCTTTTTATCTTTTTTTCTCCTTTTTTCTCCTCTTTTTCTCCTATTTTTCCTGTCTTTTCAACTTTTTTCCTCCTTTTTTCCTTTTTTTTCTTCTCTTTTTCCTCTTTTCTTCTCTTTTTTCTCCTTTTTTTCCTCTTTTTTCCTCTCTTTTCAACTTTTTTTCCTCTTTTTTTTCTTCCTTTTTTCCTCCTTTTTTCCTATTTTTTCCTCTTTTTTTCATCTTTTCTTCCTCTTTTTCCCTTCTTTTTCTCTTTTTTTCTCCTTTTTTCTCCTCTTTTTCTCCTATTTTTCCTGTCTTTTCAACTTTTCTTCCTCTTTTTTCCTTTTTTTTCTTCTTTTTCTCCTTTTTTCCTCTTTTTCTCTTGTTTTCCTCTTTTTTTCCCTTCTTTTCCTCTTTTTTTCCTTTTTTACTTCTTTTTTTTCCTTCTCTTTTTCCTGTATTTTTCTTGATTTTTTTCCCCTCCCTCTGGCCCCGCCCCCTCCAGCCCTGGCCCCGCCCCCTCTGGTGACGTCATCACCTAGGTTCAGCAGCAGGAACAGAAGGTTCTAGAAGGTTCCTAGCTCTGTAAGGGTTAGGGTTAGGGTAAGGTAACCTCTGTAGACTCTCAGAGTGGCTGATACCAGCTGAGCTGGATCTGGGCGAGGGAGGAAAAAAATCAGGACCAAAATCATTACAAGAGGGAAAAAAGAGAGGAAAAAAGGAAAAAAAAAGAGAAAAAGAAAGAAAAAAAGGTGGAAAAAAGGCGAAATTTCACGAAAAAAGGCAAAATTTTTAGAAATTCCTCATCCTCCTCTTCCTCCTCATCCTCCTCTTCCTCCTCCTCCTCTTCCTCTTTTTTCCTCCTTTTTTCCTTTTTTTTCTTCTCTTTTTCCTCTTTTTTTCTCTTTTTTCTCCTCTTTTTTTCCTCTTTTTTCCTCTCTTTTCAACTTTTTTTCCTCTTTTTTTCTTCCTTTTTTCCTCCTTTTTTCCAATTTTTTCCTCTTTTCATCTTTTATTCCTCTTTTTTCCTCTTTTTTCCATTTTCTTCTTCTTTTTCTCCTCTTTTTTCCTATTTTTTCTCTTGTTTTCCTCTTTTTTTCCCTTTCTTTTCCTCTTTTTTCTTCTTTTTTTCCTCTTTTCTTCCCTTTTTTTCCTCTTTTCCTCCTTTTTTCCTTTTTTCTTCTTCTCTTTTTCCTCTTTTTTCCTCCTCTTTTTTCTCTTTTTTCTCCTTTTTTTCCTCTTTTTTATCCTATTATTTCCTCTCTTTTCAACTTTTTTTCCTCCTTATTTTCCTCTTTTTTCCAATTTTTTCCTATTTTTTTCATCTTTTCTTCCTCTTTTTTCCTTTTTTTTCTTCTTTTTCTCCTTTTTTCCTCTTTTTTTCTCTTGTTTTCCTCTTTTTTTTCCCTTCTTTTCCTCTTTTTTTCCTTTTTTCCTTCTCTTTTCCCTGTATTTTTCTTGATTTTTTTCCCCTCCCTCTGGCCCCGCCCCCTCCAGCCCTGGCCCCGCCCCCTCAGAGTGACGTCATCACCTAGCTGGTTCAGCAGCAGGAACAGAAGGTTCTAGAAGGTTCCTAGCTCTGTAAGGGTTAGGGTTAGGGTAAGGTAACCTCTGTAGACTCTCAGAGTGGCTGATACCAACTGAGCTGGATCTGGGCGAGGGAGGGAAAAAAATCAGGACCAAAATCATTACAAGAGGGAAAAAGAGAGAGGAAAAAGGAAAAAGGGGAAAAAAAAGAAAGAAAAGAAGGTGGAAAAACAGCGAAATTTCAAGAAAAAAGGCAAAATTTCGAGAAGTTCCTCTTCCTCCTCTTCCTTCCCTTCCTCCTTCTCCTCCTCCTCTTCTTCCTCCTCTTCTTCCTCCTCCTCCTCCTATTTTCCTCTTTTTTCTGTTTTTTCCTTCTTTTTTCCTCTTTTTCTCTTTTTTTCTCCTCTTTTTTCCTCTTTTTTCCCTTTTTTTCCTCTTTTCCTCATTTTTTCCTTTTTTTTCTTCTCTTTTTCCTCTTTTTTTCTCTTTTTTCTCCTTTTTTCCTCTTTTTTCCTCTCTTTTCAACTTTTTTTCCTCTTTTTTCTCTTGTTTTCCTCTTTTTTTCCCTTTCTTTTCCTCTTTTTTCTTCCTTTTTTCCTCTTTTTTCCTCTTTTCTTCCCTTTTTTTCCTCTTTTCCTCCTTTT
>NC_084606.1:1310935-1335935 GCF_033807715.1 Cololabis saira
AATGAATTGAATCATGATCAATAACCTGCTGCACAGTTTCTGTAGTGTAGTGGTTTTTCGGTTCGTCGCAAATGCAAAAGGTCTCTGGTCTGAGTCTAACAGGCTGGACCTCTGGATCAGGACTGACGAGTGAACAGAACATCCACAGTTTTATCTTAGAAGAACTAATTAATGCATTTTTAGCAGGCCAACGGCAACTGGTGTGTGGAGGAGTCAATTTCATCCTATTGACCTTTGTTCACTTGTATCAGTCATGTATGTCCATTGTACCAAATAGCTGGTCTCTCCATCGGGGAATCGAACCCCAGGCACAGATACTGCCCACTATACTAACATTTTCATAATTATGAATTATTTAATCTAACCCTGGAATGTCATCAGACATGTGATGCCATTGATGATGTCACCAGTCTCACCGAGTAAAATCCATCTCAGTGACCAGAACAGCAGTGGCGGTGATTCCTTTCTGCTAGCGTAAGTGTAACCTGGACTCTACACTTCAAACAAACTTCATAAATTTGACTTCAGCGCCCAACGTGGGGCTCGAACCCACGACCCTGAGATTAAGAGTCTCATGCTTTACCGACTGAGCTAGCCGGGCTTCAGATGCTAGAAAATAAGAACAATAATCGAAAAGTGTCCGTAATGTGAGGTTTTATCAGTGTTTGAGAGAAACCAGTTGTCCGTCTGGTCTCCTCTGGACACAACCCAGACAGTTCAAGGACAACATGTGAATAAACTTGTGATTTTCTAGTTTTTTGCAATTGTAGATGCTCACAAATTGGCTATTTCGGAGGTGTCCATTTTTTAGGAGTTGGTGCAGTTGAAAGCCAACTACCTGGTGATGATGTGGAGCGCATCTCAATTTCAGCTTGACTACATCAAAATCTGTGTACACCTGGCGGTTATCAGGTTGCTATGCTCCTCAAGCTAGCCTATAGCTAGCTAGTGCAAAATGTCCCACTATCTATGTCTCTACATACATGTCTAGATGGTTTTGTATAAGATTAAGGGGGAATAGAAACTAAATGATTGAATGAATTGAATCATGATCAATAACCTGCTGCACAGTTTCTGTAGTGTAGTGGTTTTTCGGTTCGTCGCAAATGCAAAAGGTCTCTGGTCTGAGTCTAACAGGCTGGACCTCTGGATCAGGACTGACGAGTGAACAGAACATCCACAGTTTTATCTTAGAAGAACTTCATCAATTAATGCATTTATAGCAGGCCAACAGCAACTGGTGTGTGGAGGAGTCAATTTCATCCTATTGACCTTTTTTCACTTGTATCAGTCATGTATGTCCATTGTACCAAATAGCTGGTCTCTCCATCGGGGAATCGAACCCCAGGCACAGATACTGCCCACTATACTAACATTTTCATAATTATGAATTATTTAATCTAACCCTGGAATGTCATCAGACATGTGATGCCATTGATGATGTCACCAGTCTCACCGAGTAAAATCCATCTCAGTGACCAGAACAGCAGTGGCGGTGATTCCTTTCTGCTAGCGTAAGTGTAACCTGGACTCTACACTTCAAACAAACTTCATAACTTTGACTTCAGCGCCCAACGTGGGGCTCGAACCCACGACCCTGAGATTAAGAGTCTCATGCTCTACCGACTGAGCTAGCCGGGCTTCAGGTGCTAGAAAATAAGAACAATAATCGAAAAGTGTCCGTAATGTGAGGTTTTATCAGTGTTTGAGAGAAACCAGTTTTCCGTCTGGTCTCCTCTGGACACAACCCAGACAGTTCAAGGACAACATGTGAATAAACTTGTGATTTTCTAGTTTTTTGCAATTGTAGATGCTCACAAATTGGCTATTTCGGAGGTGTCCATTTTTTAGGAGTTGGTGCAGTTGAAAGCCAACTACCTGGTGATGATGTGGAGCGCATCTCAATTTCAGCTTGACTACATCAAAATCTGTGTAGACCTGGCGGTTATCAGGTTGCTATGCTCCTCAAGCTAGCCTATAGCTAGCTAGTGCAAAATGTCCCACTATCTATGTCTCTACATACATGTCTAGATGGTTTTGTATAAGATTAAGTGGGGATAGAAACTAAATGATTGAATGAATTGAATCATGATCAATAACCTGCTGCACAGTTTCTGTAGTGTAGTGGTTTTTCGGTTCGTCGCAAATGCAAAAGGTCTCTGGTCTGAGTCTAACAGGCTGGACCTCTGGATCAGGACTGACGAGTGAACAGAACATCCACAGTTTTATCTTAGAAGAACTTCATCAATTAATGCATTTATAGCAGGCCAACAGCAACTGGTGTGTGGAGGAGTCAATTTCATCCTATTGACCTTTTTTCACTTGTATCAGTCATGTATGTCCATTGTACCAAATAGCTGGTCTCTCCATCGGGGAATCGAACCCCAGGCACAGATACTGCCCACTATACTAACATTTTCATAATTATGAATTATTTAATCTAACCCTGGAATGTCATCAGACATGTGATGCCATTGATGATGTCACCAGTCTCACCGAGTAAAATCCATCTCAGTGACCAGAACAGCAGTGGCGGTGATTCCTTTCTGCTAGCGTAAGTGTAACCTGGACTCTACACTTCAAACAAACTTCATAACTTTGACTTCAGCGCCCAACGTGGGGCTCGAACCCACGACCCTGAGATTAAGAGTCTCATGCTCTACCGACTGAGCTAGCCGGGCTTCAGGTGCTAGAAAATAAGAACAATAATCGAAAAGTGTCCGTAATGTGAGGTTTTATCAGTGTTTGAGAGAAACCAGTTTTCCGTCTGGTCTCCTCTGGACACAACCCAGACAGTTCAAGGACAACATGTGAATAAACTTGTGATTTTCTAGTTTTTTGCAATTGTAGATGCTCACAAATTGGCTATTTCGGAGGTGTCCATTTTTTAGGAGTTGGTGCAGTTGAAAGCCAACTACCTGGTGATGATGTGGAGCGCATCTCAATTTCAGCTTGACTACATCAAAATCTGTGTAGACCTGGCGGTTATCAGGTTGCTATGCTCCTCAAGCTAGCCTATAGCTAGCTAGTGCAAAATGTCCCACTATCTATGTCTCTACATACATGTCTAGATGGTTTTGTATAAGATTAAGTGGGGATAGAAACTAAATGATTGAATGAATTGAATCATGATCAATAACCTGCTGCACAGTTTCTGTAGTGTAGTGGTTTTTCGGTTCGTCGCAAATGCAAAAGGTCTCTGGTCTGAGTCTAACAGGCTGGACCTCTGGATCAGGACTGACGAGTGAACAGAACATCCACAGTTTTATCTTAGAAGAACTTCATCAATTAATGCATTTATAGCAGGCCAACAGCAACTGGTGTGTGGAGGAGTCAATTTCATCCTATTGACCTTTTTTCACTTGTATCAGTCATGTATGTCCATTGTACCAAATAGCTGGTCTCTCCATCGGGGAATCGAACCCCAGGCACAGATACTGCCCACTATACTAACATTTTCATAATTATGAATTATTTAATCTAACCCTGGAATGTCATCAGACATGTGATGCCATTGATGATGTCACCAGTCTCACCGAGTAAAATCCATCTCAGTGACCAGAACAGCAGTGGCGGTGATTCCTTTCTGCTAGCGTAAGTGTAACCTGGACTCTACACTTCAAACAAACTTCATAACTTTGACTTCAGCGCCCAACGTGGGGCTCGAACCCACGACCCTGAGATTAAGAGTCTCATGCTCTACCGACTGAGCTAGCCGGGCTTCAGGTGCTAGAAAATAAGAACAATAATCGAAAAGTGTCCGTAATGTGAGGTTTTATCAGTGTTTGAGAGAAACCAGTTTTCCGTCTGGTCTCCTCTGGACACAACCCAGACAGTTCAAGGACAACATGTGAATAAACTTGTGATTTTCTAGTTTTTTGCAATTGTAGATGCTCACAAATTGGCTATTTCGGAGGTGTCCATTTTTTAGGAGTTGGTGCAGTTGAAAGCCAACTACCTGGTGATGATGTGGAGCGCATCTCAATTTCAGCTTGACTACATCAAAATCTGTGTAGACCTGGCGGTTATCAGGTTGCTATGCTCCTCAAGCTAGCCTATAGCTAGCTAGTGCAAAATGTCCCACTATCTATGTCTCTACATACATGTCTAGATGGTTTTGTATAAGATTAAGTGGGGATAGAAACTAAATGATTGAATGAATTGAATCATGATCAATAACCTGCTGCACAGTTTCTGTAGTGTAGTGGTTTTTCGGTTCGTCGCAAATGCAAAAGGTCTCTGGTCTGAGTCTAACAGGCTGGACCTCTGGATCAGGACTGACGAGTGAACAGAACATCCACAGTTTTATCTTAGAAGAACTAATTAATGCATTTTTAGCAGGCCAACGGCAACTGGTGTGTGGAGGAGTCAATTTCATCCTATTGACCTTTGTTCACTTGTATCAGTCATGTATGTCCATTGTACCAAATAGCTGGTCTCTCCATCGGGGAATCGAACCCCAGGCACAGATACTGCCCACTATACTAACATTTTCATAATTATGAATTATTTAATCTAACCCTGGAATGTCATCAGACATGTGATGCCATTGATGATGTCACCAGTCTCACCGAGTAAAATCCATCTCAGTGACCAGAACAGCAGTGGAGGTGATTCCTTTCTGCTAGCGTAAGCGTAACCTGGACTCTACACTTCAAACAAACTTCATAAATTTGACTTCAGCGCCCAACGTGGGGCTCGAACCCACGACCCTGAGATTAAGAGTCTCATGCTCTACCGACTGAGCTAGCCGGGCTTCAGATGCTAGAAAATAAGAACGATAATCGAAAATTGTCCGTAATGTGAGGTTTTATCAGTATTTCAGAGAAACCAGTTTTCCGTCTGGTCTCCTCTGGACACCACCCAGACAGTTCAAAGACAACATGTGACTAAACTTTTGATTTTCTAGTTTTTCGCTAGCCGGGCTTCAGATGATGGAAAATAAGAACAATGATGGAAAAGTGTCCGTAATGTGAGGTTTTATCAGTGTTTCAGAGAAACCAGTTTTCCATGTATGCACATTTGTAAAGTTTTTTCTGTTGGCGACACTCACTGGCGATGCAGTGAAGTTGTCATGATGTCACATGTGTCCCTGATGGTCTAATGGCTAGGATTTGGTGCTTTCACCACCACGGTCAGGGTTCAATTCCCGGTCAGGGAAGAAATGTCTGTATTTCTCCTTCATTTGTGTTTATTTTTTGTGCATCTGTCGGATGGTGGCTGCCTCACCTCTTCTTGATTCTGACAATATATATATATATATATATATATATATATATATAAGCCATATGTATAGAACTTGAATACACCTTACGGTGATACTTGGACACGTCATCAGTGATTGACCCGGGCTCACAGGGTGTTTCTGGTCTTTAACAATCGTACACCCTCACCCGGGCGACCCAGCCGGGGGTGATCAATCCCCGGCTTGTGTCCAAGTAGCGCACCACAGATCCCCCTTACGGATCCACAGCACGGCGAGGCCTTTTCTGCGGCCTCGAGGATGTTCTTGGTGGCTCTCCTCAACTGCAGTCCTCTAATTCCAAGGAGTTTGAGCACTCTCTGGAGTGAATGTCCTGCGAAACCTCTGCACTCAATTTCAACTGGCTCGCAGCGGGCTCTCCAGCCATTGCTCCAGCACTCAGAGTATTTGGCCCTCTTGCGCTCATTGGCCTCACCAATCCAGTCCTCCCAGGGGACAGTCAGTTCCAGCAGGACCACTTGCTTGGTGGACTCCAAAGTTAATACCATACCTGGGCGGAGTGAAGTGGCAGCTATGTTAGCTGGGAACTTGAGTTGCCTTCCCAGATCAACTTGGAGCTGCCAGTAACGAGCGGTAGCGAGGAGTCCTCCTGCGGAGTTTGGCTGGTATTTTGCATTCTGCCCAGCTGTAACAAACGTGATTGACTGCTTCGGGGCGACCTGGGTCTTGCTGTTCTGTATCGCTGTGCAGATGGAATCCGCCAAGGATTTTAGAACTTGGTCGTGGCGCCAGCAATACCGCCCCTTTCCTAACGCCTTTGGGCAGCAGCTCAGAATGTGCTCCACGGTGCCCCTCCTCTGGCACAACTTGCACTCAGGCGTATCTGCCAGGCTCCAGGTGTGCAGGTTGGCCGGGCTTGGGAGGACGTTGTACACTGATTGAATTAGGAACTTTGTGCGCAGAGGTTCAGCTCTCCAGAGTTCTTCCCAGGTGAGTTTGCGAGGTTCTGCATGCTCCCACCTTGCCCACGCCCCTTGCTTGGACATGCCGGCCATCTTTCTGCAGCGTTCCTCCTCCATCTCAGCACGTATCTCCCCTTGGACCAGTTGGCGCTTCTCCTTTCCACGAGCGTGGTCGTAGCGTGGCTTGGGAAAGCTGCCAAGGCCTGCCCTCCCCATTGCCATGGTTCCAACCAAGGTTTTATGTATTTAGATAAGTCAGTCACACCTTGTTCAAACACTGGATGTAATTAAAAATAAATAAATGAACAAAGCTGCAAGTGTAGAACATCTCATATATTTGACATCTATTTTTCTCTGCATCATAGTAACCTACGAACCCCTTGATGGACTGTCTCAGGGACTTTAAAACATGGATGAAGCTTCATGAAAACAAGACGGAAGTTATTTGGTTTGGAAGGTATGCCCGCTATGATCAGATTGGTGTACAACCTCAAAGGATATCAGAAAAGGCTCTGTGGCGCAATGGTAGCGCGTCTGACTCCAGATCAGAAGGTTATGTGTTCAACTCACATCAGGGTCATAATGAACTTTCAATATTGTTTTATCCATCCTCACGAGTTCACCAACCAGACAAACTTTAGCTGCAACAGAAAACTTTGATATGTACCTGGAATTATGCAAGTCTGCACAATCACCTGCCTTGAAGACGGGAGGAACAATCTTTAAATAAAAGGAATTGCATTTGTTTATCTGATTCTGCAGATTCACACACTTTAGAGTGGTTGTTGTGGCCGAGTGGTTAAGGCGATGGACTTGAAATCCATTGGGGATTCCCCGCGCAGGTTCAAATCCTGCCAACAACGCTTAATGGGGAAGAAAAGGCTTGTTAAATCTACGATGTCTTAACCTCAGACAAGACTGTGATTTAAAACTCATCCATCAGGGGCACTCATTTACAAAGAGTGCAATGCACAAGAACTGTCCGTACACTGCTTTCTACGCTCACGGTCTTATGTTCAGAAAGTAACTTGAATGTGAGAACTTGTGGTGGCTTCATGCACCGATCAATTCTGGCGTATGCACATTTGTAAAGTTTTTTCTGTTGGCGACACTCACTGGCGATGCAGTGAAGTTGTCATGATGTCACATGTGTCCCTGATGGTCTAATGGCTAGGATTTGGTGCTTTCACCACCACGGTCCGGGTTCAATTCCCGGTCAGGGAAGAAATGTCTGTATTTCTCCTTCAGTTTTGTTTATTTTTTGTGCATCTGTCGGATGGTGGCTGCCTCACCTCTTCTTGATTCTGACAATATATATATATATATATATATAAGCCATATGTATAGAACTTGAATACACCTTACGGTGATACTTGGACACGTCATCAGTGATTGACCCGGGCTCACAGGGTGTTTCTGGTCTTTAACAATCGTACACCCTCACCCGGGCGACCCAGCCGGGGGTGATCAATCCCCGGCTTGTGTCCAAGTAGCGCACCACAGATCCCCCTTACGGATCCACAGCACGGCGAGGCCTTTTCTGCGGCCTCGAGGATGTTCTTGGTGGCTCTCCTCAACTGCAGTCCTCTAATTCCAAGGAGTTTGAGCACTCTCTGGAGTGAATGTCCTGCGAAACCTCTGCACTCAATTTCAACTGGCTCGCAGCGGGCTCTCCAGCCATTGCTCCAGCACTCTGTGGTGAGCTCAGAGTATTTGGCCCTCTTGCGCTCATTGGCCTCACCAATCCAGTCCTCCCAGGGGACAGTCAGTTCCAGCAGGACCACTTGCTTGGTGGACTCCAAAGTTAATACCATACCTGGGCGGAGTGAAGTGGCAGCTATGTTAGCTGGGAACTTGAGTTGCCTTCCCAGATCAACTTGGAGCTGCCAGTAACGAGCGGTAGCGAGGAGTCCTCCTGCGGAGTTTGGCTGGTATTTTGCATTCTGCCCAGCTGTAACAAACGTGATTGACTGCTTCGGGGCGACCTGGGTCTTGCTGTTCTGTATCGCTGTGCAGATGGAATCCGCCAAGGATTTTAGAACTTGGTCGTGGCGCCAGCAATACCGCCCCTTTCCTAACGCCTTTGGGCAGCAGCTCAGAATGTGCTCCACGGTGCCCCTCCTCTGGCACAACTTGCACTCAGGCGTATCTGCCAGGCTCCAGGTGTGCAGGTTGGCCGGGCTTGGGAGGACGTTGTACACTGATTGAATTAGGAACTTTGTGCGCAGAGGTTCAGCTCTCCAGAGTTCTTCCCAGGTGAGTTTGCGAGGTTCTGCATGCTCCCACCTTGCCCACGCCCCTTGCTTGGACATGCCGGCCATCTTTCTGCAGCGTTCCTCCTCCATCTCAGCACGTATCTCCCCTTGGACCAGTTGGCGCTTCTCCTTTCCACGAGCGTGGTCGTAGCGTGGCTTGGGAAAGCTGCCAAGGCCTGCCCTCCCCATTGCCATGGTTCCAACCAAGGTTTTATGTATTTAGATAAGTCAGTCACACCTTGTTCAAACACTGGATGTAATTAAAAATAAATAAATGAACAAAGCTGCAAGTGTAGAACATCTCATATATTTGACATCTATTTTTCTCTGCATCATAGTAACCTACGAACCCCTTGATGGACTGTCTCAGGGACTTTAAAACATGGATGAAGCTTCATGAAAACAAGACGGAAGTTATTTGGTTTGGAAGGTATGCCCGCTATGATCAGATTGGTGTACAACCTCAAAGGATATCAGAAAAGGCTCTGTGGCGCAATGGTAGCGCGTCTGACTCCAGATCAGAAGGTTATGTGTTCAACTCACATCAGGGTCATAATGAACTTTCAATATTGTTTTATCCATCCTCACGAGTTCACCAACCAGACAAACTTTAGCTGCAACAGAAAACTTTGATATGTACCTGGAATTATGCAAGTCTGCACAATCACCTGCCTTGAAGACAGGAGGAACAATCTTTAAATAAAAGGAATTGCATTTGTTTATCTGATTCTGCAGATTCACACACTTTAGAGTGGTTGTTGTGGCCGAGTGGTTAAGGCGATGGACTTGAAATCCATTGGGGATTCCCCGCGCAGGTTCAAATCCTGCCAACAACGCTTAATGGGGAAGAAAAGGCTTGTTAAATCTACGATGTCTTAACCTCAGACAAGACTGTGATTTAAAACTCATCCATCAGGGGCACTCATTTACAAAGAGTGCAATGCACAAGAACTGTCCGTACACTGCTTTCTACGCTCACGGTCTTATGTTCAGAAAGTAACTTGAATGTGAGAACTTGTGGTGGCTTCATGCACCGATCAATTCTGGCGTATGCACATTTGTAAAGTTTTTTCTGTTGGCGACACTCACTGGCGATGCAGTGAAGTTGTCATGATGTCACATGTGTCCCTGATGGTCTAATGGCTAGGATTTGGTGCTTTCACCACCACGGTCCGGGTTCAATTCCCGGTCAGGGAAGAAATGTCTGTATTTCTCCTTCAGTTTTGTTTATTTTTTTGTGCATCTGTCGGATGGTGGCTGCCTCACCTCTTCTTGATTCTGACAATATATATATATATATATATAAGCCATATGTATAGAACTTGAATACACCTTACGGTGATACTTGGACACGTCATCAGTGATTGACCCGGGCTCACAGGGTGTTTCTGGTCTTTAACAATCGTACACCCTCACCCGGGCGACCCAGCCGGGGGTGATCAATCCCCGGCTTGTGTCCAAGTAGCGCACCACAGATCCCCCTTACGGATCCACAGCACGGCGAGGCCTTTTCTGCGGCCTCGAGGATGTTCTTGGTGGCTCTCCTCAACTGCAGTCCTCTAATTCCAAGGAGTTTGAGCACTCTCTGGAGTGAATGTCCTACGAAACCTCTGCACTCAATTTCAACTGGCTCGCAGCGGGCTCTCCAGCCATTGCTCCAGCACTCTGTGGTGAGCTCAGAGTATTTGGCCCTCTTGCGCTCATTGGCCTCACCAATCCAGTCCTCCCAGGGGACAGTCAGTTCCAGCAGGACCACTTGCTTGGTGGACTCCAAAGTTAATACCATACCTGGGCGGAGTGAAGTGGCAGCTATGTTAGCTGGGAACTTGAGTTGCCTTCCCAGATCAACTTGGAGCTGCCAGTAACGAGCGGTAGCGAGGAGTCCTTCTGCGGAGTTTGGCTGGTATTTTGCATTCTGCCCAGCTGTAACAAACGTGATTGACTGCTTCGGGGCGACCTGGGTCTTGCTGTTCTGTATCGCTGTGCAGATGGAATCCGCCAAGGATTTTAGAACTTGGTCGTGGCGCCAGCAATACCGCCTCTTTCCTAACGCCTTTGGGCAGCAGCTCAGAATGTGCTCCATGGTGCCCCTCCTCTGGCACAACTTGCACTCAGGCGTATCTGCCAGGCCCCAGGTGTGCAGGTTGGCCGGGCTTGGGAGGACGTTGTACACTGATTGAATTAGGAACTTTGTGCGCAGAGGTTCAGCTCTCCAGAGTTCTTCCCAGGTGAGTTTGCGAGGTTCTGCATGCTCCCACCTTGCCCACGCCCCTTGCTTGGACATGCCGGCCATCTTTCTGCAGCGTTCCTCCTCCATCTCAGCACGTATCTCCCCTTGGACCAGTTGGCGCTTCTCCTTTCCACGAGCGTGGTCGTAGCGTGGCTTGGGAAAGCTGCCAAGGCCTGCCCTCCCCATTGCCATGGTTCCAACCAAGGTTTTATGTATTTAGATAAGTCAGTCACACCTTGTTCAAACACTGGATGTAATTAAAAATAAATAAATGAACAAAGCTGCAAGTGTAGAACATCTCATATATTTGACATCTATTTTTCTCTGCATCATAGTAACCTACGAACCCCTTGATGGACTGTCTCAGGGACTTTAAAACATGGATGAAGCTTCATGAAAACAAGACGGAAGTTATTTGGTTTGGAAGGTATGCCCGCTATGATCAGATTGGTGTACAACCTCAAAGGATATCAGAAAAGGCTCTGTGGCGCAATGGTAGCGCGTCTGACTCCAGATCAGAAGGTTATGTGTTCAACTCACATCAGGGTCATAATGAACTTTCAATATTGTTTTATCCATCCTCACGAGTTCACCAACCAGACAAACTTTAGCTGCAACAGAAAACTTTGATATGTACCTGGAATTATGCAAGTCTGCACAATCACCTGCCTTGAAGACGGGAGGAACAATCTTTAAATAAAAGGAATTGCATTTGTTTATCTGATTCTGCAGATTCACACACTTTAGAGTGGTTGTTGTGGCCGAGTGGTTAAGGCGATGGACTTGAAATCCATTGGGGATTCCCCGCGCAGGTTCAAATCCTGCCAACAACGCTTAATGGGGAAGAAAAGGCTTGTTAAATCTACGATGTCTTAACCTCAGACAAGACTGTGATTTAAAACTCATCCATCAGGGGCACTCATTTACAAAGAGTGCAATGCACAAGAACTGTCCGTACACTGCTTTCTACGCTCACGGTCTTATGTTCAGAAAGTAACTTGAATGTGAGAACTTGTGGTGGCTTCATGCACCGATCAATTCTGGCGTATGCACATTTGTAAAGTTTTTTCTGTTGGCGACACTCACTGGCGATGCAGTGAAGTTGTCATGATGTCACATGTGTCCCTGATGGTCTAATGGCTAGGATTTGGTGCTTTCACCACCACGGTCCAGGTTCAATTCCCGGTCAGGGAAGAAATGTCTGTATTTCTCCTTCAGTTTTGTTTATTTTTTTGTGCATCTGTCGGATGGTGGCTGCCTCACCTCTTCTTGATTCTGACAATATATATATATATATATATAAGCCATATGTATAGAACTTGAATACACCTTACGGTGATACTTGGACACGTCATCAGTGATTGACCCGGGCTCACAGGGTGTTTCTGGTCTTTAACAATCGTACACCCTCACCCGGGCGACCCAGCCGGGGGTGATCAATCCCCGGCTTGTGTCCAAGTAGCGCACCACAGATCCCCCTTACGGATCCACAGCACGGCGAGGCCTTTTCTGCGGCCTCGAGGATGTTCTTGGTGGCTCTCCTCAACTGCAGTCCTCTAATTCCAAGGAGTTTGAGCACTCTCTGGAGTGAATGTCCTACGAAACCTCTGCACTCAATTTCAACTGGCTCGCAGCGGGCTCTCCAGCCATTGCTCCAGCACTCTGTGGTGAGCTCAGAGTATTTGGCCCTCTTGCGCTCATTGGCCTCACCAATCCAGTCCTCCCAGGGGACAGTCAGTTCCAGCAGGACCACTTGCTTGGTGGACTCCAAAGTTAATACCATACCTGGGCGGAGTGAAGTGGCAGCTATGTTAGCTGGGAACTTGAGTTGCCTTCCCAGATCAACTTGGAGCTGCCAGTAACGAGCGGTAGCGAGGAGTCCTTCTGCGGAGTTTGGCTGGTATTTTGCATTCTGCCCAGCTGTAACAAACGTGATTGACTGCTTCGGGGCGACCTGGGTCTTGCTGTTCTGTATCGCTGTGCAGATGGAATCCGCCAAGGATTTTAGAACTTGGTCGTGGCGCCAGCAATACCGCCTCTTTCCTAACGCCTTTGGGCAGCAGCTCAGAATGTGCTCCATGGTGCCCCTCCTCTGGCACAACTTGCACTCAGGCGTATCTGCCAGGCCCCAGGTGTGCAGGTTGGCCGGGCTTGGGAGGACGTTGTACACTGATTGAATTAGGAACTTTGTGCGCAGAGGTTCAGCTCTCCAGAGTTCTTCCCAGGTGAGTTTGCGAGGTTCTGCATGCTCCCACCTTGCCCACGCCCCTTGCTTGGACATGCCGGCCATCTTTCTGCAGCGTTCCTCCTCCATCTCAGCACGTATCTCCCCTTGGACCAGTTGGCGCTTCTCCTTTCCACGAGCGTGGTCGTAGCGTGGCTTGGGAAAGCTGCCAAGGCCTGCCCTCCCCATTGCCATGGTTCCAACCAAGGTTTTATGTATTTAGATAAGTCAGTCACACCTTGTTCAAACACTGGATGTAATTAAAAATAAATAAATGAACAAAGCTGCAAGTGTAGAACATCTCATATATTTGACATCTATTTTTCTCTGCATCATAGTAACCTACGAACCCCTTGATGGACTGTCTCAGGGACTTTAAAACATGGATGAAGCTTCATGAAAACAAGACGGAAGTTATTTGGTTTGGAAGGTATGCCCGCTATGATCAGATTGGTGTACAACCTCAAAGGATATCAGAAAAGGCTCTGTGGCGCAATGGTAGCGCGTCTGACTCCAGATCAGAAGGTTATGTGTTCAACTCACATCAGGGTCATAATGAACTTTCAATATTGTTTTATCCATCCTCACGAGTTCACCAACCAGACAAACTTTAGCTGCAACAGAAAACTTTGATATGTACCTGGAATTATGCAAGTCTGCACAATCACCTGCCTTGAAGACGGGAGGAACAATCTTTAAATAAAAGGAATTGCATTTGTTTATCTGATTCTGCAGATTCACACACTTTAGAGTGGTTGTTGTGGCCGAGTGGTTAAGGCGATGGACTTGAAATCCATTGGGGATTCCCCGCGCAGGTTCAAATCCTGCCAACAACGCTTAATGGGGAAGAAAAGGCTTGTTAAATCTACGATGTCTTAACCTCAGACAAGACTGTGATTTAAAACTCATCCATCAGGGGCACTCATTTACAAAGAGTGCAATGCACAAGAACTGTCCGTACACTGCTTTCTACGCTCACGGTCTTATGTTCAGAAAGTAACTTGAATGTGAGAACTTGTGGTGGCTTCATGCACCGATCAATTCTGGCGTATGCACATTTGTAAAGTTTTTTCTGTTGGCGACACTCACTGGCGATGCAGTGAAGTTGTCATGATGTCACATGTGTCCCTGATGGTCTAATGGCTAGGATTTGGTGCTTTCACCACCACGGTCCGGGTTCAATTCCCGGTCAGGGAAGAAATGTCTGTATTTCTCCTTCAGTTTTGTTTATTTTTTTGTGCATCTGTCGGATGGTGGCTGCCTCACCTCTTCTTGATTCTGACAATATATATATATATATATATATAAGCCATATGTATAGAACTTGAATACACCTTACGGTGATACTTGGACACGTCATCAGTGATTGACCCGGGCTCACAGGGTGTTTCTGGTCTTTAACAATCGTACACCCTCACCCGGGCGACCCAGCCGGGGGTGATCAATCCCCGGCTTGTGTCCAAGTAGCGCACCACAGATCCCCCTTACGGATCCACAGCACGGCGAGGCCTTTTCTGCGGCCTCGAGGATGTTCTTGGTGGCTCTCCTCAACTGCAGTCCTCTAATTCCAAGGAGTTTGAGCACTCTCTGGAGTGAATGTCCTACGAAACCTCTGCACTCAATTTCAACTGGCTCGCAGCGGGCTCTCCAGCCATTGCTCCAGCACTCTGTGGTGAGCTCAGAGTATTTGGCCCTCTTGCGCTCATTGGCCTCACCAATCCAGTCCTCCCAGGGGACAGTCAGTTCCAGCAGGACCACTTGCTTGGTGGACTCCAAAGTTAATACCATACCTGGGCGGAGTGAAGTGGCAGCTATGTTAGCTGGGAACTTGAGTTGCCTTCCCAGATCAACTTGGAGCTGCCAGTAACGAGCGGTAGCGAGGAGTCCTTCTGCGGAGTTTGGCTGGTATTTTGCATTCTGCCCAGCTGTAACAAACGTGATTGACTGCTTCGGGGCGACCTGGGTCTTGCTGTTCTGTATCGCTGTGCAGATGGAATCCGCCAAGGATTTTAGAACTTGGTCGTGGCGCCAGCAATACCGCCTCTTTCCTAACGCCTTTGGGCAGCAGCTCAGAATGTGCTCCATGGTGCCCCTCCTCTGGCACAACTTGCACTCAGGCGTATCTGCCAGGCCCCAGGTGTGCAGGTTGGCCGGGCTTGGGAGGACGTTGTACACTGATTGAATTAGGAACTTTGTGCGCAGAGGTTCAGCTCTCCAGAGTTCTTCCCAGGTGAGTTTGCGAGGTTCTGCATGCTCCCACCTTGCCCACGCCCCTTGCTTGGACATGCCGGCCATCTTTCTGCAGCGTTCCTCCTCCATCTCAGCACGTATCTCCCCTTGGACCAGTTGGCGCTTCTCCTTTCCACGAGCGTGGTCGTAGCGTGGCTTGGGAAAGCTGCCAAGGCCTGCCCTCCCCATTGCCATGGTTCCAACCAAGGTTTTATGTATTTAGATAAGTCAGTCACACCTTGTTCAAACACTGGATGTAATTAAAAATAAATAAATGAACAAAGCTGCAAGTGTAGAACATCTCATATATTTGACATCTATTTTTCTCTGCATCATAGTAACCTACGAACCCCTTGATGGACTGTCTCAGGGACTTTAAAACATGGATGAAGCTTCATGAAAACAAGACGGAAGTTATTTGGTTTGGAAGGTATGCCCGCTATGATCAGATTGGTGTACAACCTCAAAGGATATCAGAAAAGGCTCTGTGGCGCAATGGTAGCGCGTCTGACTCCAGATCAGAAGGTTATGTGTTCAACTCACATCAGGGTCATAATGAACTTTCAATATTGTTTTATCCATCCTCACGAGTTCACCAACCAGACAAACTTTAGCTGCAACAGAAAACTTTGATATGTACCTGGAATTATGCAAGTCTGCACAATCACCTGCCTTGAAGACGGGAGGAACAATCTTTAAATAAAAGGAATTGCATTTGTTTATCTGATTCTGCAGATTCACACACTTTAGAGTGGTTGTTGTGGCCGAGTGGTTAAGGCGATGGACTTGAAATCCATTGGGGATTCCCCGCGCAGGTTCAAATCCTGCCAACAACGCTTAATGGGGAAGAAAAGGCTTGTTAAATCTACGATGTCTTAACCTCAGACAAGACTGTGATTTAAAACTCATCCATCAGGGGCACTCATTTACAAAGAGTGCAATGCACAAGAACTGTCCGTACACTGCTTTCTACGCTCACGGTCTTATGTTCAGAAAGTAACTTGAATGTGAGAACTTGTGGTGGCTTCATGCACCGATCAATTCTGGCGTATGCACATTTGTAAAGTTTTTTCTGTTGGCGACACTCACTGGCGATGCAGTGAAGTTGTCATGATGTCACATGTGTCCCTGATGGTCTAATGGCTAGGATTTGGTGCTTTCACCACCACGGTCCGGGTTCAATTCCCGGTCAGGGAAGAAATGTCTGTATTTCTCCTTCAGTTGTGTTTATTTTTTGTGCATCTGTCGGATGGTGGCTGCCTCACCTCTTCTTGATTCTGACAATATATATATATATATATATATAAGCCATATGTATAGAACTTGAATACACCTTACGGTGATACTTGGACACGTCATCAGTGATTGACCCGGGCTCACAGGGTGTTTCTGGTCTTTAACAATCGTACACCCTCACCCGGGCGACCCAGCCGGGGGTGATCAATCCCCGGCTTGTGTCCAAGTAGCGCACCACAGATCCCCCTTACGGATCCACAGCACGGCGAGGCCTTTTCTGCGGCCTCGAGGATGTTCTTGGTGGCTCTCCTCAACTGCAGTCCTCTAATTCCAAGGAGTTTGAGCACTCTCTGGAGTGAATGTCCTGCGAAACCTCTGCACTCAATTTCAACTGGCTCGCAGCGGGCTCTCCAGCCATTGCTCCAGCACTCTGTGGTGAGCTCAGAGTATTTGGCCCTCTTGCGCTCATTGGCCTCACCAATCCAGTCCTCCCAGGGGACAGTCAGTTCCAGCAGGACCACTTGCTTGGTGGACTCCAAAGTTAATACCATACCTGGGCGGAGTGAAGTGGCAGCTATGTTAGCTGGGAACTTGAGTTGCCTTCCCAGATCAACTTGGAGCTGCCAGTAACGAGCGGTAGCGAGGAGTCCTCCTGCGGAGTTTGGCTGGTATTTTGCATTCTGCCCAGCTGTAACAAACGTGATTGACTGCTTCGGGGCGACCTGGGTCTTGCTGTTCTGTATCGCTGTGCAGATGGAATCCGCCAAGGATTTTAGAACTTGGTCGTGGCGCCAGCAATACCGCCCCTTTCCTAACGCCTTTGGGCAGCAGCTCAGAATGTGCTCCATGGTGCCCCTCCTCTGGCACAACTTGCACTCAGGCGTATCTGCCAGGCCCCAGGTGTGCAGGTTGGCCGGGCTTGGGAGGACGTTGTACACTGATTGAATTAGGAACTTTGTGCGCAGAGGTTCAGCTCTCCAGAGTTCTTCCCAGGTGAGTTTGCGAGGTTCTGCATGCTCCCACCTTGCCCACGCCCCTTGCTTGGACATGCCGGCCATCTTTCTGCAGCGTTCCTCCTCCATCTCAGCACGTATCTCCCCTTGGACCAGTTGGCGCTTCTCCTTTCCACGAGCGTGGTCGTAGCGTGGCTTGGGAAAGCTGCCAAGGCCTGCCCTCCCCATTGCCATGGTTCCAACCAAGGTTTTATGTATTTAGATAAGTCAGTCACACCTTGTTCAAACACTGGATGTAATTAAAAATAAATAAATGAACAAAGCTGCAAGTGTAGAACCTCTCATATATTTGACATCTATTTTTCTCTGCTTCATAGTAACCTACGAACCCCTTGATGGACTGTCTCAGGGACTTTAAAACATGGATGAAGCTTCATGAAAACAAGACGGAAGTTATTTGGTTTGGAAGGTATGCCCGCTATGATCAGATTGGTGTACAACCTCAAAGGATATCAGAAAAGGCTCTGTGGCGCAATGGTAGCGCGTCTGACTCCAGATCAGAAGGTTATGTGTTCAACTCACATCAGGGTCATAATGAACTTTCAATATTGTTTTATCCATCCTCACGAGTTCACCAACCAGACAAACTTTAGCTGCAACAGAAAACTTTGATATGTACCTGGAATTATGCAAGTCTGCACAATCACCTGCCTTGAAGACAGGAGGAACAATCTTTAAATAAAAGGAATTGCATTTGTTTATCTGATTCTGCAGATTCACACACTTTAGAGTGGTTGTTGTGGCCGAGTGGTTAAGGCGATGGACTTGAAATCCATTGGGGATTCCCCGCGCAGGTTCAAATCCTGCCAACAACGCTTAATGGGGAAGAAAAGGCTTGTTAAATCTACGATGTCTTAACCTCAGACAAGACTGTGATTTAAAACTCATCCATCAGGGGCACTCATTTACAAAGAGTGCAATGCACAAGAACTGTCCGTACACTGCTTTCTACGCTCACGGTCTTATGTTCAGAAAGTAACTTGAATGTGAGAACTTGTGGTGGCTTCATGCACCGATCAATTCTGGCGTATGCACATTTGTAAAGTTTTTTCTGTTGGCGACACTCACTGGCGATGCAGTGAAGTTGTCATGATGTCACATGTGTCCCTGATGGTCTAATGGCTAGGATTTGGTGCTTTCACCACCACGGTCCAGGTTCAATTCCCGGTCAGGGAAGAAATGTCTGTATTTCTCCTTCAGTTTTGTTTATTTTTTTGTGCATCTGTCGGATGGTGGCTGCCTCACCTCTTCTTGATTCTGACAATATATATATATATATATATAAGCCATATGTATAGAACTTGAATACACCTTACGGTGATACTTGGACACGTCATCAGTGATTGACCCGGGCTCACAGGGTGTTTCTGGTCTTTAACAATCGTACACCCTCACCCGGGCGACCCAGCCGGGGGTGATCAATCCCCGGCTTGTGTCCAAGTAGCGCACCACAGATCCCCCTTACGGATCCACAGCACGGCGAGGCCTTTTCTGCGGCCTCGAGGATGTTCTTGGTGGCTCTCCTCAACTGCAGTCCTCTAATTCCAAGGAGTTTGAGCACTCTCTGGAGTGAATGTCCTACGAAACCTCTGCACTCAATTTCAACTGGCTCGCAGCGGGCTCTCCAGCCATTGCTCCAGCACTCTGTGGTGAGCTCAGAGTATTTGGCCCTCTTGCGCTCATTGGCCTCACCAATCCAGTCCTCCCAGGGGACAGTCAGTTCCAGCAGGACCACTTGCTTGGTGGACTCCAAAGTTAATACCATACCTGGGCGGAGTGAAGTGGCAGCTATGTTAGCTGGGAACTTGAGTTGCCTTCCCAGATCAACTTGGAGCTGCCAGTAACGAGCGGTAGCGAGGAGTCCTTCTGCGGAGTTTGGCTGGTATTTTGCATTCTGCCCAGCTGTAACAAACGTGATTGACTGCTTCGGGGCGACCTGGGTCTTGCTGTTCTGTATCGCTGTGCAGATGGAATCCGCCAAGGATTTTAGAACTTGGTCGTGGCGCCAGCAATACCGCCTCTTTCCTAACGCCTTTGGGCAGCAGCTCAGAATGTGCTCCATGGTGCCCCTCCTCTGGCACAACTTGCACTCAGGCGTATCTGCCAGGCCCCAGGTGTGCAGGTTGGCCGGGCTTGGGAGGACGTTGTACACTGATTGAATTAGGAACTTTGTGCGCAGAGGTTCAGCTCTCCAGAGTTCTTCCCAGGTGAGTTTGCGAGGTTCTGCATGCTCCCACCTTGCCCACGCCCCTTGCTTGGACATGCCGGCCATCTTTCTGCAGCGTTCCTCCTCCATCTCAGCACGTATCTCCCCTTGGACCAGTTGGCGCTTCTCCTTTCCACGAGCGTGGTCGTAGCGTGGCTTGGGAAAGCTGCCAAGGCCTGCCCTCCCCATTGCCATGGTTCCAACCAAGGTTTTATGTATTTAGATAAGTCAGTCACACCTTGTTCAAACACTGGATGTAATTAAAAATAAATAAATGAACAAAGCTGCAAGTGTAGAACATCTCATATATTTGACATCTATTTTTCTCTGCATCATAGTAACCTACGAACCCCTTGATGGACTGTCTCAGGGACTTTAAAACATGGATGAAGCTTCATGAAAACAAGACGGAAGTTATTTGGTTTGGAAGGTATGCCCGCTATGATCAGATTGGTGTACAACCTCAAAGGATATCAGAAAAGGCTCTGTGGCGCAATGGTAGCGCGTCTGACTCCAGATCAGAAGGTTATGTGTTCAACTCACATCAGGGTCATAATGAACTTTCAATATTGTTTTATCCATCCTCACGAGTTCACCAACCAGACAAACTTTAGCTGCAACAGAAAACTTTGATATGTACCTGGAATTATGCAAGTCTGCACAATCACCTGCCTTGAAGACGGGAGGAACAATCTTTAAATAAAAGGAATTGCATTTGTTTATCTGATTCTGCAGATTCACACACTTTAGAGTGGTTGTTGTGGCCGAGTGGTTAAGGCGATGGACTTGAAATCCATTGGGGATTCCCCGCGCAGGTTCAAATCCTGCCAACAACGCTTAATGGGGAAGAAAAGGCTTGTTAAATCTACGATGTCTTAACCTCAGACAAGACTGTGATTTAAAACTCATCCATCAGGGGCACTCATTTACAAAGAGTGCAATGCACAAGAACTGTCCGTACACTGCTTTCTACGCTCACGGTCTTATGTTCAGAAAGTAACTTGAATGTGAGAACTTGTGGTGGCTTCATGCACCGATCAATTCTGGCGTATGCACATTTGTAAATTTTTTTCTGTTGGCGACACTCACTGGCGATGCAGTGAAGTTGTCATGATGTCACATGTGTCCCTGATGGTCTAATGGCTAGGATTTGGTGCTTTCACCACCACGGTCCGGGTTCAATTCCCGGTCAGGGAAGAAATGTCTGTATTTCTCCTTCAGTTTTGTTTATTTTTTTGTGCATCTGTCGGATGGTGGCTGCCTCACCTCTTCTTGATTCTGACAATATATATATATATATATATATAAGCCATATGTATAGAACTTGAATACACCTTACGGTGATACTTGGACACGTCATCAGTGATTGACCCGGGCTCACAGGGTGTTTCTGGTCTTTAACAATCGTACACCCTCACCCGGGCGACCCAGCCGGGGGTGATCAATCCCCGGCTTGTGTCCAAGTAGCGCACCACAGATCCCCCTTACGGATCCACAGCACGGCGAGGCCTTTTCTGCGGCCTCGAGGATGTTCTTGGTGGCTCTCCTCAACTGCAGTCCTCTAATTCCAAGGAGTTTGAGCACTCTCTGGAGTGAATGTCCTACGAAACCTCTGCACTCAATTTCAACTGGCTCGCAGCGGGCTCTCCAGCCATTGCTCCAGCACTCTGTGGTGAGCTCAGAGTATTTGGCCCTCTTGCGCTCATTGGCCTCACCAATCCAGTCCTCCCAGGGGACAGTCAGTTCCAGCAGGACCACTTGCTTGGTGGACTCCAAAGTTAATACCATACCTGGGCGGAGTGAAGTGGCAGCTATGTTAGCTGGGAACTTGAGTTGCCTTCCCAGATCAACTTGGAGCTGCCAGTAACGAGCGGTAGCGAGGAGTCCTTCTGCGGAGTTTGGCTGGTATTTTGCATTCTGCCCAGCTGTAACAAACGTGATTGACTGCTTCGGGGCGACCTGGGTCTTGCTGTTCTGTATCGCTGTGCAGATGGAATCCGCCAAGGATTTTAGAACTTGGTCGTGGCGCCAGCAATACCGCCTCTTTCCTAACGCCTTTGGGCAGCAGCTCAGAATGTGCTCCATGGTGCCCCTCCTCTGGCACAACTTGCACTCAGGCGTATCTGCCAGGCCCCAGGTGTGCAGGTTGGCCGGGCTTGGGAGGACGTTGTACACTGATTGAATTAGGAACTTTGTGCGCAGAGGTTCAGCTCTCCAGAGTTCTTCCCAGGTGAGTTTGCGAGGTTCTGCATGCTCCCACCTTGCCCACGCCCCTTGCTTGGACATGCCGGCCATCTTTCTGCAGCGTTCCTCCTCCATCTCAGCACGTATCTCCCCTTGGACCAGTTGGCGCTTCTCCTTTCCACGAGCGTGGTCGTAGCGTGGCTTGGGAAAGCTGCCAAGGCCTGCCCTCCCCATTGCCATGGTTCCAACCAAGGTTTTATGTATTTAGATAAGTCAGTCACACCTTGTTCAAACACTGGATGTAATTAAAAATAAATAAATGAACAAAGCTGCAAGTGTAGAACCTCTCATATATTTGACATCTATTTTTCTCTGCATCATAGTAACCTACGAACCCCTTGATGGACTGTCTCAGGGACTTTAAAACATGGATGAAGCTTCATGAAAACAAGACGGAAGTTATTTGGTTTGGAAGGTATGCCCGCTATGATCAGATTGGTGTACAACCTCAAAGGATATCAGAAAAGGCTCTGTGGCGCAATGGTAGCGCGTCTGACTCCAGATCAGAAGGTTATGTGTTCAACTCACATCAGGGTCATAATGAACTTTCAATATTGTTTTATCCATCCTCACGAGTTCACCAACCAGACAAACTTTAGCTGCAACAGAAAACTTTGATATGTACCTGGAATTATGCAAGTCTGCACAATCACCTGCCTTGAAGACAGGAGGAACAATCTTTAAATAAAAGGAATTGCATTTGTTTATCTGATTCTGCAGATTCACACACTTTAGAGTGGTTGTTGTGGCCGAGTGGTTAAGGCGATGGACTTGAAATCCATTGGGGATTCCCCGCGCAGGTTCAAATCCTGCCAACAACGCTTAATGGGGAAGAAAAGGCTTGTTAAATCTACGATGTCTTAACCTCAGACAAGACTGTGATTTAAAACTCATCCATCAGGGGCACTCATTTACAAAGAGTGCAATGCACAAGAACTGTCCGTACACTGCTTTCTACGCTCACGGTCTTATGTTCAGAAAGTAACTTGAATGTGAGAACTTGTGGTGGCTTCATGCACCGATCAATTCTGGCGTATGCACATTTGTAAAGTTTTTTCTGTTGGCGACACTCACTGGCGATGCAGTGAAGTTGTCATGATGTCACATGTGTCCCTGATGGTCTAATGGCTAGGATTTGGTGCTTTCACCACCACGGTCCGGGTTCAATTCCCGGTCAGGGAAGAAATGTCTGTATTTCTCCTTCAGTTGTGTTTATTTTTTGTGCATCTGTCGGATGGTGGCTGCCTCACCTCTTCTTGATTCTGACAATATATATATATATATATATATAAGCCATATGTATAGAACTTGAATACACCTTACGGTGATACTTGGACACGTCATCAGTGATTGACCCGGGCTCACAGGGTGTTTCTGGTCTTTAACAATCGTACACCCTCACCCGGGCGACCCAGCCGGGGGTGATCAATCCCCGGCTTGTGTCCAAGTAGCGCACCACAGATCCCCCTTACGGATCCACAGCACGGCGAGGCCTTTTCTGCGGCCTCGAGGATGTTCTTGGTGGCTCTCCTCAACTGCAGTCCTCTAATTCCAAGGAGTTTGAGCACTCTCTGGAGTGAATGTCCTGCGAAACCTCTGCACTCAATTTCAACTGGCTCGCAGCGGGCTCTCCAGCCATTGCTCCAGCACTCTGTGGTGAGCTCAGAGTATTTGGCCCTCTTGCGCTCATTGGCCTCACCAATCCAGTCCTCCCAGGGGACAGTCAGTTCCAGCAGGACCACTTGCTTGGTGGACTCCAAAGTTAATACCATACCTGGGCGGAGTGAAGTGGCAGCTATGTTAGCTGGGAACTTGAGTTGCCTTCCCAGATCAACTTGGAGCTGCCAGTAACGAGCGGTAGCGAGGAGTCCTCCTGCGGAGTTTGGCTGGTATTTTGCATTCTGCCCAGCTGTAACAAACGTGATTGACTGCTTCGGGGCGACCTGGGTCTTGCTGTTCTGTATCGCTGTGCAGATGGAATCCGCCAAGGATTTTAGAACTTGGTCGTGGCGCCAGCAATACCGCCCCTTTCCTAACGCCTTTGGGCAGCAGCTCAGAATGTGCTCCATGGTGCCCCTCCTCTGGCACAACTTGCACTCAGGCGTATCTGCCAGGCCCCAGGTGTGCAGGTTGGCCGGGCTTGGGAGGACGTTGTACACTGATTGAATTAGGAACTTTGTGCGCAGAGGTTCAGCTCTCCAGAGTTCTTCCCAGGTGAGTTTGCGAGGTTCTGCATGCTCCCACCTTGCCCACGCCCCTTGCTTGGACATGCCGGCCATCTTTCTGCAGCGTTCCTCCTCCATCTCAGCACGTATCTCCCCTTGGACCAGTTGGCGCTTCTCCTTTCCACGAGCGTGGTCGTAGCGTGGCTTGGGAAAGCTGCCAAGGCCTGCCCTCCCCATTGCCATGGTTCCAACCAAGGTTTTATGTATTTAGATAAGTCAGTCACACCTTGTTCAAACACTGGATGTAATTAAAAATAAATAAATGAACAAAGCTGCAAGTGTAGAACCTCTCATATATTTGACATCTATTTTTCTCTGCATCATAGTAACCTACGAACCCCTTGATGGACTGTCTCAGGGACTTTAAAACATGGATGAAGCTTCATGAAAACAAGACGGAAGTTATTTGGTTTGGAAGGTATGCCCGCTATGATCAGATTGGTGTACAACCTCAAAGGATATCAGAAAAGGCTCTGTGGCGCAATGGTAGCGCGTCTGACTCCAGATCAGAAGGTTATGTGTTCAACTCACATCAGGGTCATAATGAACTTTCAATATTGTTTTATCCATCCTCACGAGTTCACCAACCAGACAAACTTTAGCTGCAACAGAAAACTTTGATATGTACCTGGAATTATGCAAGTCTGCACAATCACCTGCCTTGAAGACAGGAGGAACAATCTTTAAATAAAAGGAATTGCATTTGTTTATCTGATTCTGCAGATTCACACACTTTAGAGTGGTTGTTGTGGCCGAGTGGTTAAGGCGATGGACTTGAAATCCATTGGGGATTCCCCGCGCAGGTTCAAATCCTGCCAACAACGCTTAATGGGGAAGAAAAGGCTTGTTAAATCTACGATGTCTTAACCTCAGACAAGACTGTGATTTAAAACTCATCCATCAGGGGCACTCATTTACAAAGAGTGCAATGCACAAGAACTGTCCGTACACTGCTTTCTACGCTCACGGTCTT
>NC_084606.1:1336435-1353935 GCF_033807715.1 Cololabis saira
CTTTTCTCTTCTTTTCTGAGCACCAGACTTGTGCTGACCGGACATTTTGACCATTCTAATGGTTGAATTAAATGATAACGTCAAATTTTGATCAGCTGCCAAACCATTTTTGTGTTGGGGGTTTTTGACCACAAGGACAATTAGGAAGAAAACAAATAACAAGCTTTTATGGAATTCAAATACTACATATTTTTTTTCCACAAGTAGGCATATTTTGAAACATTTTGAAAAATGATTCCATAATTTAATGAGAATTAAAAATTTTTTTTTATTTATTTATTTATTTTTTTTCCTTCAGTTCTGGGCCCCCCGAGTCTGATCAACTATTAGGGTTAGGATTGTTTTTATGTGAGTATGAATGTAAAAGCTGTGAGTGCAAAGTCTTGTGAATACAACTCTAATTTCTACGACTACGAGTCTTCACTGTGAACACGAATTCAAGTTTATGGGTACGAGTCGAAAAACATGTTATTTTATTGTCTGAAAAATGGCAAAAATAAGAACTTTATTGATCCCACATAGGAGTAATTCATGTTATATCAGCTGTAGAGAACAAGGTAGTGCCGAAAAACTATATATATCCCCCCTCACAAAAATAAGAAAAATAGAGAAAAATAGATCAACAAAACAAATTTAACATTTTTCAAATAACAAAATAACATAATTGAACCATTTTTCAGACAATAAAATAATTTTAAAAAATCTGAAAATGGTTCAAATATGTTATTTTGTTACTTGAAAAATTTTAAATATGTTTTGTTGATGAGAAAATATGTTTCTTATTTTTGTGAGGGGGATATATATTGTTTTTCGGCACTACCTTGTTCTCTATAGCTGATACAACATGAATTACTCCTATGTGGGATCAATAAAGTTCTTATTTTTGCCATCTGAGAAAATTAAATGTATTATATTTGGTGCCTAACTGTTTCCCAAGTATATTAGTGCGTGTGTGAATGAATAAATGAGACATAAAACGTAACCCTAATCATTCATCAGACTCATGTGTGACAGCAGAATTTTGGGTACAACTTTTTATTTACATCCAAATGTTTATCATTATGAATAGTTATAACATGGACACATCTTTTTGGAAGTTCTTACTCCATATCCTTCCACCTGGACAGAGTTGCCCATCGAGCCAAAAGGGAGGCAAAAGATGACGTGTGTCTCTGTGCAGTAACTTCCTTCCTCCATGACCCAAACAGGGCGGTCGGGTAGGATGGAAGCATAGAAGGACAGAAGGAAGGAAAGAGGAAGGGAAGAAGGAAGGAAGGAAGGAAGGAAGGAAGGAAGGAAGGAAGGAAGGAAGGGAGGAAGGAAGGAAGGAAGGAAGGAAGGGAGAAAAGAGGAAGGAAGGAAGGAAGGAAGGAAGAGAAGAAGGGAGGAAGGAAGGAAGGATGGATGGATGGAAGGACAGAAGGAAGGAAAGAGGAAGGGAAGAAGGAAGGAAGGAAGGAAGGAAGGAAGGAAGGAAGGAAGGAAGGAAGGAAGGAAGGAAGGAAGGAAGGAAGGGAGAAAAGAGGAAGGAAGGAAGGAAGGAAGGAAGAGAAGAAGGGAGGAAGGAAGGAAGGATGGATGGATGGAAGGACAGAAGGAAGGAAAGAGGAAGAGAAGAAGGGTGGAAGGAACGAAGGAAGGAAGGAAGAGAAGAAGGGTGGAAGGAAGGACGGAAGGAAGGGAGAAAAGAGGAAGGAAGGAAGGAAGAGAAGAAGGGTCGAAGGAACGAAGGAAGGAAGGAAGGAAGGAAGGAAGGAAAGGAGGAAAAGGGGAAGGGAGAAAAGAAGGAAGGAAGGAAAGGAGGAAAGAAGGAAGGAAGGAAAGAAGGAAGAAAATAAGGAAAGAAGGGAAAAACGAAGGAAGGAACGAAGGAAGGAAGGAAGGAAGGAAGGAAGGAAAGGAGGAAAAGGGGAAGGGAGAAAAGAAGGAAGGAAGGAAAGGAGGAAAGAAGGAAGGAAGGAAAGAAGGAAGAAAATAAGGAAAGAAGGGAAAAACGAAGGAAGGAAGGGAGGAAGGAAAGGAAGGAAGGAAGGAAGGAAGGACCCAAACAGGGCAGTCGGGTAGGATGGAAGGATAGAAGGACAGAAGGAAGGAAAGAGGAAGGGAAGAAGGAAGGAAGGAAGGAAGGAAGGAAGGAAGGAAGGAAGGAAGGAAGGAAGGGAGAAAAGAGGAAGGAAGGAAGGAAGGAAGGAAAGAAGGAAGGAAGGAAAGAAGGAAGAAAATAAGGAAAGAAGGGAAAAACGAAGGAAGGATAGAAGGACAGAAGGAAGGAAAGAGGAAGGGAAGAAGGAAGGAAGGAAGGAAGGAAGGAAGGAAGGAAGGAAGGAAGGAAGGAAGGAAGGGAGAAAAGAGGAAGGAAGGAAGGAAGGAAGGAAAGAAGGAAAGGAGGAAAAGGGGAAGGGAGAAAAGAAGGAAGGAAGGAAGGAAGGAAGGGAGAAAAGAGGAAGGACAGAAGGAAGGAAGGAAGGAAGAGAAGAAGGGTGGAAGGAAGGAAGGGAGGAAGGAAGGAAGGAATGAAGGAAGGAAGGAAAAACGGAAGGAAGGAAGGAAGGAAGGAAGGAAGGAAGGGAGAAAAGAGGAAGGACAGAAGGAAGGAAGGAAGGAAGAGAAGAAGGGTGGAAGGAACGAAGGAAGGAAGGAAGAGAAGAAGGGTGGAAGGAAGGACGGAAGGAAGGGAGAAAAGAGGAAGGAAGGAAGGAAGGAAGAGAAGAAGGGTCGAAGGAACGAAGGAAGGAAGGAAGGAAGGAAGGAAGGAAAGGAGGAAAAGGGGAAGGGAGAAAAGAAGGAAGGAAGGAAAGGAGGAAAGAAGGAAGGAAGGAAAGAAGGAAGAAAATAAGGAAAGAAGGGAAAAACGAAGGAAGGAACGAAGGAAGGAAGGAAGGAAGGAAGGAAGGAAGGAAAGGAGGAAAAGGGGAAGGGAGAAAAGAAGGAAGGAAGGAAAGGAGGAAAGAAGGAAGGAAGGAAAGAAGGAAGAAAATAAGGAAAGAAGGGAAAAACGAAGGAAGGGAGGGAGGAAGGAAAGGAAGGAAGGAAGGAAGGAAGGAAGAAAAGAGGAAGGAAGGAAGGAAGGAAGGAAGGAAAGAAGGAAAGGAGGAAAAGGGGAAGGGAGAAAAGAAGGAAGGAAGGAAGGAAGGAAGGGAGAAAAGAGGAAGGACAGAAGGAAGGAAGGAAGGAAGAGAAGAAGGGTGGAAGGAAGGAAGGGAGGAAGGAAGGAAGGAATGAAGGAAGGAAGGAAAAACGGAAGGAAGGAAGGAAGGAAGGAAGGAAGGAAGGAAGGAAGGAAGGAAGGAAGGAAGGAAGGAAGGAAGGAAGGAAGGAAGAGAAGAAGGGAGGAAGGAAGGAAGGATGGATGGATGGAAGGACAGAAGGAAGGAAAGAGGAAGAGAAGAAGGGTGGAAGGAACGAAGGAAGGAAGGAAGGAAGGAAGGGAGAAAAGAAGGAAGGAAGGAAGGAAATAAGGAAGGGAGAGAGGAAGGAGGGGAGAAAAGAAGGAAAGAAGAAAGGAAGGGAGGAAGGAAGGAAGGGATGAAGGAAGGAAAGAAGGAAGGAAGGAAGGAAAGAAGGAAAGGAGGAAAAGGGGAAGGGAGAAAAGAAGGAAGGAAGGAAGGAAGGAAAGGAGGAAAGAAGGAAGGAAAGAAGGAAGAAAATAAGGAAAGAAGGGAAAAACGAAGGAAGGAAAGGAAGGAAGGAAGGAAGGAAGAAAGGAAGGAAGGAAGGGAGAAAAGAGGAAGGACAGAAGGAAGGAAGGAAGGAAGAGAAGAAGGGTGGAAGGAAGGAAGGGAGGAAGGAAGGAAGGAATGAAGGACGGAAGGAAGGAAGGAGCAGGAGGAAAGAAAGAAGGAAAGGAGGAAAAGGGGAAGGGAGAAAAGAAGGAAGGAAGGAAGGAAGGAAGAAAGGAAGGAAGGAAGGAAGGAAAGGAGGAAAGAAGGAAGGAAGGAAAGAAGGAAGAAAAGAAGGAAAGAAGGGAAAAACGGAAGGAAGGAAGGAAGGAAGGAAGGAAGGAAGGAAGGAAGGAAGGAAGGAAGGAAGGAAGGAAGGAAGGAAGAGAAGAAGGGAGGAAGGAAGGAAGGATGGATGGATGGAAGGACAGAAGGAAGGAAAGAGGAAGAGAAGAAGGGTCGAAGGAACGAAGGAAGGAAGGAAGGAAGGGAGAAAAGAAGGAAGGAAGGAAGGAAGGAAGGAAATAAGGAAGGGAGAGAGGAAGGAGGGGAGAAAAGAAGGAAAGAAGAAAGGAAGGGAGGAAGGAAGGAAAGAAGGAAGGAAGGAAGGAAAGAAGGAAAGGAGGAAAAGGGGAAGGGAGAAAAGAAGGAAGGAAGGAAAGGAGGAAAGAAGGAAGGAAGGAAAGAAGGAAGAAAATAAGGAAAGAAGGGAAAAACGAAGGAAGGAAGGGAGGAAGGAAAGGAAGGAAGAAAGGAAGGAAGGAAGGGAGAAAAGAGGAAGGACAGAAGGAAGGAAGGAAGGAAGAGAAGAAGGGTGGAAGGAAGGAAGGGAGGAAGGAAGGAAGGAATGAAGGAAGGAAGGAAGGACGGAAGGAAGGAAGGAGCAGGAGGAAAGAAAGAAGGAAGGAAGGAAAGGAGGAAAAGGGGAAGGGAGAAAAGAAGGAAGGAAGGAAGGAAGGAAGAAAGGAAGGAAGGAAGGAAAGGAGGAAAGAAGGAAGGAAGGAAAGAAGGAAGAAAAGAAGGAAAGAAGGGAAAAACGGAAGGAAGGAAGGAAGGAAGGAAGGAAGGAAGGAAGGAAGGAAGGAAGGAAGGAAGGAAGGAAGAGAAGAAGGGAGGAAGGAAGGAAGGATGGATGGAAGGAAGGGAGAAAAGAAGGAAGGAAGGAAGGAAGAGAAGAAGGAAGGAAGGAAGGAAGAGAAGAAGGGTTGAAGGAACGAAGGAAGGAAGGAAGGAAGGGAGAAAAGAAGGAAGGAAGGAAGGAAGGAAATAAGGAAGGGAGAGAGGAAGGAGGGGAGAAAAGAAGGAAAGAAGAAAGGAAGGGAGGAAGGAAGGAAGGGATGAAGGAAGGAAAGAAGGAAGGAAAGAAGGAAAGGAGGAAAAGGGGAAGGGAGAAAAGAAGGAAGGAAGGAAGGAAAGGAGGAAAGAAGGAAGAAAATAAGGAAAGAAGGGAAAAACGAAGGAAGGAAGGGAGGAAGGGAGGAAGGAAGGAAGGGATGAAGTAAGGAAAGGAAGGAAGGAAGGAAGGAAGGAAGAAAGGAAGGAAGGAAGGGAGAAAAGAGGAAGGACAGAAGGAAGGAAGGAAGGAAGAGAAGAAGGGTGGAAGGAAGGAAGGAAGGAAGGACGGAAGGAAGGAGCAGGAGGAAAGAAAGAAGGAAGGAAGGAAAGAAGGAAGAAAGGAAGGAAGGAAGGAAGGAAGGAAAGGAGGAAAAGGGGAAGGGAGAAAAGAAGGAAGGAAGGAAGGAAGGAAGAAAGGAAGGAAGGAAGGAAGGAAGGAAAGGAGGAAAGAAGGAAGGAAGGAAAGAAGGAAGAAAAGAAGGAAAGAAGGGAAAAACGGAAGGAAGGAAGGAAGGAAGGAAGGAAGGAAGGAAGGAAGGAAGGAAGAAAGGAAGGAAGGAAGGAAGGAAGGAAGGAAGGAAGGAAGGAAGGAAGGAAGGAAGGAAGGAAGGAAGGAAGGAAGGAAGGAAGGAAGGAAGGAAGGAAGGAAGGAAGGAAGGAAGGAAGGAAGGAAAGAAGGAAGGAAGGAAGGAAGGAAGGAAGGAAGGAAGGAAGGAAGGAAGGAAGGAAGGAAGGAAGGAAGGAAGGACCCAAACAGGGCAGTCAGTGGGTTTGGTTCTAATCTGATTTTAAGCACCAGAGAGAGAGTATGAAAGACTTCCATCCAGTACTTATTTAGACATGGGCAGGACCAGTACATGTGGATGAGAGAGGTTTCTGCTACTTTACATCTTACACAGTATGGACTAATATCCGGGTACATGGAGGATAACTTTGCTTTGGAAATATGAGCCCTGTGTTCCACTTTAAACTGAATTAAGCAGTGACGTGCGCACAGGGAGGTTGTATTAACCAATCTGAGTATGGACTCCCAGGTATCCTCTGATAAGGGAAGCCCTAAGGCCACGTTTACACGGAGCAAAAACTGAGGCGTTTTCATGCGTTTTGGTCGTTCGTTTACACGAAAACAAAGCTCAAAGTCTCCAAAAACGATCATTTCTGAAAACTCCGGCCAAAGTGGAGATTTTCAAAAACTCAGTTTTCACGTTTGCGTCTAAACAGAGGAAAACGGACATTTAGGCTTCAGAACGTCACATTATGCAACAGACACGTCACCAGCGTCATGAGTGACACCTGTGTTTACAATTAGTTTGTAACCGTCAATATTTTCTTGTATTTTACTTGTTTTATATTCTAAAGTCACACTTAAAAGTAACTCCACTTCTCTGTCACTCCAAACCAAAGACTCTTGTTCCGTCGTGGAAGTAAAGCCTGAATTATGGTCCCGCGTTAAATCGACGCAGAGCTACGGTGTAGGGTACACGGCGATGCACGCCGTACGGTGTGCGTCGCCGCGTAGCCTACGCCGTAGCTCTGCGTTGGTGTAACGCTGAACCATAAATCAGCCTTAACTGGAAGTTACACGTGTCATTTGTTGATGTTTTTTCCAGGATTCTGATCGGATGGCATGACGTTAACATCGTATTTATGCGGATCCGTGTAAACAAAGAGATTTTGAAAACGATCTCGTGTAAACGATGGAATTTTTCAAAACGTAGAGGGGGAAATATCCGTTTTTGTAAATACCCGGCTATGTGTAAACGGGGCCTAAGTCCTTCTCCCATGCTGCTTTGAGTTTATCTGTGGGGGAACTCCTAAGATCCAGTAATATGCCATAGAAAGATGAAATGAGCCCCTTTTTAAGTGGCAAGAACTTTGTCAACTGTGGTGAAGCCTATTGATGCACCAGGGCTAGGTGTCTGGGAAAGAACAAAATGTCTAGCCCAGTGGTTCCCAAACTTTTTTTGGCAGGCCCCCCTTTTGTACGTAACAGAATTTTCGAGCCCCCCCATCCGACCCCAACACAGACACATCTTTTGCATTCAAATGCGACTGCAATTTATTTCATATATCGAACATATGTGCGAAAAAACTGTCCATCTCTGTAGAAATTGATTTTCAACCTGACCAGCACCCAGAGATTGAAACAACAACAAACAGGAGCCAAAATCTGAACATTTGCTCTACAAAAACGACACCTTTAATCCCCACATGTTTCCAGTGAGTGGGGTGGGCTTATTCACGTTACAGATCCTCTCAAACCGGTTGCAGGTGAGAAACTGCCACATGCATCTTCCTTCCAGTAGCAGCGGGTAGTTGTGGGACCTGAAGCAGCAGGTCCTGGTTAGATTCCCGCCGGCCAGACCATTACTTCATGTCATCCCTAGGGCTGGGCGATATATTGAGATTTTAATATATATCGATATATTTTCGAACGCGATATGGTACGAGACAATATTGTTTATATCGATTTTAAAAAAAAAGAAAAAAAATCTTTTTAATTTTTTTTTAATTTTTATTTTTTTATGATTTTGATATAGCTTATTTTATGAAAAACTGACTTGAATGTTTTATTTGAGATTTGCACAAATGTTTTGTTATTTGCACAACTGTCAACCTCAGTGGAAAAGTCTGCCTGTTACTGTCTACATTGTATTAATTGCACAGTGTATTTTAATTTAATTGTTATGCAGGAAAGGGATATTTGTCTTCTTTTATTCAAGAAGCATTTTTTTTCTTTATTATTTCATTTGTTTTATACATGTTGATATTGTGCAGACCTCTGTTAATAAAGGAACCTGTGTGACATTTGGCACGAGGCTTTGTATTAAAACTGACTGTTTTTTTAAGGGTTTGCCTCAGAAAAAAATGAAGCTAACAGAGATGCTAACAGAGATGCTAACAGAGATGCTAACAGAGATGCTAACAGAGAAGCTAACAGAGATGCTAACAGAGAAGCTAACAGAGATGCTAACAGAGATGCTATGCTATAATGCTTTGGGGGAAACCCCAATTATCTTACAGAAAAAATATCGATATATATCGAGTATCGCCATTCAGCTAGAAAATATCGAGATATGACTTTTGGTCCATATCACCCAGCCCTAGTCATTCCCCTTCTCTCTTCCCCCTATTTCCTGTCTCTCTCTCACTACACATATGTATTGAAGGCAAAATCTTAAAGAAATAAAAAATCTTAAAAAAATTATATATATTTTTTAAATGAATCTACCTTCCAACCTCGGCGCGCCCCCCCTGCAATAGCGCCGCGCCCCCCCTAGGGGGCACGCCCCCCAGTTTGGGAACCACTGGTCTAGCCTGAAGATATCTGAAGAAATTTGATATTGGAAGGCTGAATTTACTACTTAACTGCTCAAAAGATGCCAAGGTGTTGTCTATGAACAAATCTTTAAAACGGATTATACCCTTCCTGTGCCGTTCCTGAAAGGTGGGGTCCTCACGGGATGGTTTGAAAAAGTGATTGGATGCAATGGGGCGTCCTCACTGCATGCGACGCGAGCGAGCGTCAGCGTCAAAAACAGTTCCATTGCTTTATTTTTTATTGCACTGTCTATACTGGTTGCGAGCGACGCGGCCCGATGCGACGCGCCGTTTTGAGCTGGACTTTCGTCGCACGCCCTGCTTCTATTTTCTTCCTGTCGCTCGCGTTGAAAACCGGTTGAAAGTTGAAAAAAAAAGTGTAAAGCGCTGTAGGAAACAGTCATTTCAATACAAGAACCTCAATAAAGTGGCAGCTGCTGGAGAGAGATGCCAGGGAGCTGGAAGGTTCTGATAAAATAATAAGATATAATAAGAATCTTATCTTAATCTTATAAAGGCTTAATTTGTGCCGGATCCTGCCGGATTTCTCGTGTCCTCTGCTTTTTCCCACATCCCAGTAATGATCTGACATGCTGACATGTTTGCTGCTTTAACACCACGAACACGCCGGTCACTCCACGCTGTTCGCTGTTTCATTGTGTCACCGTTCGTTTTTTTCCCCACTTATTCCACCGAATAATAAGCTTGTTTTCTGTTTAGAAAGTACAAACGTAGGAAGATTACAAGTAATCACCATCTTTTACTTGTCCCTTTACTCTTTTAGGAGTAATTTTAGGAGTTTCTTTCAGGAGCGCACGGGCAGGTGAATAAAGGCTGATTTATGGTTCCGCGTAAAATCGACGGCGTAGCCTACGGCGTAGTGTACGCGGCGACGCGCACCGTTCGGTGAGTGCGCCGCGTACACTACGCCCAGGGGCGAAAATCCCGGGGGGGACAGGGGGGACAAGTCCCCCCCATTAGTAAAGCTGTCCCCCCCTAGAATCATTTGAGACAGAATTAATAATTTTGGAACAATGCAGTAGTATTTAGTAGTGATGCACCAACATGAAAATTGTGGCCGAAACCGAAAACGAAAATAATAATAAACAGTAAAATCTCATTACACTTAAAACAAGAGTCATCACCAGAAAATAACTTATTTGACAATTTTCACCTGTTTTAAGTACATTTTCACTTGAAATAAGTAGAAAAATCTGCCAGTGCGACAAGATTTATCTTCTTATTACAAGCAAAAAAATCTTGTTCCACTGGCAGATTTTTCTACTTATTTCAAGTGAAAATTTACTTGAAACAGGTGAAAATTGTTGTTTTTTTCCAGTGATGAGTCTTGTTTTAAGTGTAATGAGATTTTTTTTTAACTAAAAATGAGACATTTTAACTAGAAATAAGACAAATATTCTTGTTAAGATTTTGGGTTTTTGCAGTGTATTATGTCAGATGTGCTGTATTATTGCCACCTTCCACCTAATACCATTGTTTTGTATTGCTCTAAAAAAGCTCTTCTGCCTGTTTGAGATAGAGTTGAAAATGTCAAAATGCTGTATTAAAGGAAGGATAAAACTTTTATTCCTTGTCCCCCACTGGATTTATTCTCTAAAATTTTACTGTTTATTGTCCCCCCCAACTATGCAAAAGGATTTTCGCCCCTGCCTACGCCGTAAGGTCTGCGTTGGTGTAACACAGAACCATAAATCAGCCTTTTAAAAGGTGAGTCTCAGCTGTCAATCAAAAGAACGTGGTAGAACGTGGGGGCCGATAACGCGTTCAGTGTTTCAGGACAGAGCGCGTCCGATGCCACGCACTGCGACGCGACAGTCGGACGCTCTCATGCAGTTAGGACAGAAGAGAGAAGCTGTGAAAACCAAAACACTTCCTAAATTGGGCCCAAATTCTAAGAGAATGTTTAACCACTGGGTTTTTGATTGATTTAAGTGAAGGAAGTGGAAGTGAGGAACCGAGTAGGGCAGGAACTGACAGGTCATCAGTTGGATGTAACTCCATGGCCACCCAGTCAGGGCGGTCAGCGCCGCCGCAGTAGAAGGACCAGAATGCAAGGCAGCGCAGATTAGCAGCCCAATAATAACAACGAATGTTTGGGAGGGCCAGACCACCTGCAGACATATGCACAATATTAACTCTCCAATTAGCAAAATACTGGATACCTTCCCCTGCCTAATCATCATTTGGCTTGCCTCGACGCGGGGCCCCACGGCTGCTTGAGACCCGGTCGGATCGGTGATTTTTGTAACAAATTTATCAAACGAGCCTTTCAGAGAGACATTAAACTCTTCCATTTTCTTTAGTTTTTTTCTTTTTTCATCCCCTGATGGAAATTTCCTGAATCTGTCTCGTTCTCTCGACATTGTGTGACAGTTTGTTCCAACTCCACCGTCTGGATCAGAGCAGCTTGTGTCTGCGCTTGGTCTGATCAGTTGTATTGAACAACAGACACATATATTTATTGATATGCACAGACTAGTACACATTTAGGTCTGTAATGGAACGTGACTGTTGATATTTACAAGGGAAAAAAGGAAAAAAAAAAAAAAAAACGGCCATAGCGCGAGGCCCCTTGGGGCGCGAGGCCCCGTGCGGTCGCACGGTTCGCACACCCCTTGCGGCGGCCCTGAGTATGAAGACATAACTGAGTCAAGAGAGTTCCATAATCTTTAATACAAATATTTTAAGTGAAAATTTACTTGAAACAGGTGAAAATTGTCAAATAACAAGTTATTTTTCATGTAATGACTCTTGTTTTAAGTGTAATGAGAGTTCTTGACTAAAAATGAGACATTTTAACTAGAAATAAGACAAATATTCTTGCTAAGATTGTGAGTTTTTGCAGTTTTACAGGCGTCTGGGTCCTGGTGTGTTCAGGGACGAACAACAGCTGCATCGCTGCAAATGAAAACACTAAAGTCACCGGGCATCGTGGGGGATTGTGGGGATTAGAGGACTTTGATAATCTCTGCAGAGGAACCGCAATCATCCCTTTAAAACGGTTGGAAACGACTTTAAAAGCCGTTTGGATCCGGCCGGGTCTCACTGAGAATCAGATCTTTATTGTTTGGTCATCAAAGGAAAGGAAAGTTTATCCGTAGAACAATTCAACACGAGGTCATTCAAAGTGTTTTACATCAACATTAGAAGCAGCGAGACACAATTAAACAGTAAATAACAAATAAAATGAATTAGAATGATAAGAAAAGAGGTAAAATAATAAAAAACACGCAGGTTCATCTCATTCTTACAATGGCAAGAATTACGTTTCTATACGGTCAAAACGTACAAAGACCTGGTCAAATACAGGATTACAAAAGTAATCTGTAACTATTCTACGTCACGATGCCTGCGTTCAGAGCGTATCCATAACTTTTCGCGGTTTTCAAAAATCACAAGTATTTAATTTAAGAGTACGCTTAAATAACAAAAAAATTATAAGAAAAGAGGTAAAATAATAAAAAGCACAAGTTGTTAAAAAGTAAGGGCAGTAGATCCAGCAGGTAAGTATTTAATTTAAGAGTACTTCAGTAAACAACTAATGTGAATATTTGTCAGTTTTGTTGCATTTTATGACTCAAAAAAGTTAGTTTAATGGATAAAGAGCATTTTATTGTTCTACTTTGAGGTATTTCCTCCCCTGATGCTGCTTGAGACCTGAGGTGAAAGAATCACCAGGAAGCTCCAGCGTCAAGTTTCCCTCTTGTGGCGCCGAGTGGTATTACAGGCCTGACCGTCACCAGACACCAGAGACCAGGGGTCGTCAATCCGCGGCTCTTTAGCGTCGCCCTAGTGGCTCCTGGAGCTTTTTCAAAAATGTTGGACCTTTTTTTCTTCTTTTTTTTCTTTTTTTCCTTTTTTTCGGGCCCGAGCACTTACAGTGCGAAGGCCCTATTGTATCTGTAGGAATTTTGTATTCTTCTTTATTCTTTCTTCTGACGAAATTAGGTTGATTTTTTCCCCCTAAACGTGCCCCAAAAGTCACCAAATTTTGCACCAAGCCAGTCCTGGTGAAAAATTTGATATTTAATGGTTTGCATTAATGGGCGTGGCCTAACAGCTCAACAGCGCCCCCTAGAAAACTTTGGGCCTCAAGCCCCAAAATACGGTCGGACGTACATACACGAAAATCGGTACACACCTGTATCATGTTGCAACTTAAAGAAAAGTCTCTTGGCGCCATGGCCCAAACCCAACAGGAAGTCGGCCATTTTGAATTAATCGTGTCATTTTGGCGCAATTCATGCCATTCCTTCGGCAGTTAATACGGCCGAACCGTAACGTGCACCCAGGTGTGTTATACATCAAAATGTGCGTCTTCATCTTGCGACTACGCGCATTACTTTTCTCTTTCAAAAGCGTTACCGTGGCGACGCTAGACGCCAAAAAGCGCGCCCCCCCCCTTCATCTGATTGGTCCATATTTGATAGTTCCCCAAAAGTCACCAAATTTTGCATGCAAGCCAGGCGTGGCGATAAATTTGATATTTCATGGTTTGCATGAATGAGTGTGGACTAACGGCTCAACAGCGCCCCCTAGAATACTTTTCTCTGCCATAACTTTTGAATGGTTTGATATAGAGAGTCGTGGGTGGTGTCATTGGACTCGGTATTGGGTACTTGACCTTCATTGGCCTGAATTATGCCCTTCTTCTGATTGGTTGTCCCTTTTTTCCGCTATAACTTTTGAATGGTTTAACATAGGAAGTCGTGGGTGGTGTCTTTTCTGATATGCTTATGGGGGGCGGTGGCCGTGAGTGCGAGGGCCCGTTCATCGCTGCTTGCAGCTTTAATTCTTCTTTTTTTTCCTTTGTTTTCTCTTTTTCTTCTTCTTTTCCTCTTCTTTTTTCCTTTTTTCTGCTTCTTTTCCTTTTTTTCTCTTTTTTTCTTTCATTTTCCTTTCCTTTGTAATCTCGACATTTCAAATTTTGTTCTCGACATTTCGACTTTTTTCTCGACATTTTGACTTTTTTCTCGAAGTGCATAATGAAAAAAAACTCTTCCCCCAGTTGTAACTAATATAGAAACATGCAGCATGTGTTTTTGGTCCAATATGGCTCTAAAACATTTTGGGTTGCCGACCCCTGGACTAGTGGCGTCGAGTGGTATCACAGGACTGACCGTCACCTCTACTATCAACACAGCAGATCAATACGCCCCCATGTGGCCAGACGTGGTATTACAGGACTGACCGTCACCTCTCCTATCAACAACTTTTTTTTTTGAGAAAAAAGTCGAATTGTTGAGAAAAAGTCAAAATTTCGTGAAAAAATTTGAAATGTTGAGATTAAAAAGGAAAGGAAAAAGGAAGAAAAAATAAAGAAAAAAGAAGAAAAAAAGGAAAGAAGAACAAAAAAAAGAGAAAAAAGGAAAAAAAGAGAAAAAATAGAAAAAAAGGAAAAAGAAAGAAAAAAGAAGAAAAAAGGAAAAAAAGAAGAAAAAAAGAGAAAAAAAGTATAAAAAGAGAAAAAAAGAAAATAAAAGAAAAAAGAAATAAAAAAGAAGAAAAAAGGAAAAAAAAAGAAAAAAAAGGTCCAACATTTTTGAAAAAGCTCCAGGAGCCACTAGGGCGCCGCTAAAGAGCCACGGTTTGCCGAGCCCTGGACTAGTGGCGTCGAGTGGTATCACAGGACTGACCGTCACCTCTCGTATCAACACAGCAGATCAATACGCCCCCATGTGGCCAGACGTGGTATTACAGGACTGACTGTCACCTCTACTATCAACACAGCAGATCAATACGCCCCCATGTGGCCAGACGTGGTATTACAGCATTTAACAGGAGTAATAACCTCGGCTCGCAGCGAAGCTTCAGATCCTGGAAACTGGGATATCCGTTTGTTTCATGGTTGTTTTCTGGAGAAACTCAGGGTTTCCTGAGCTCGTCCCGCTCAAACGTTCCCAACATTCACCATGATCAGGATCATTATGGGATTAAATCTCAATCAGCTAAAAGCCAGAAAAAGCTGAATTTATCACAAAAATACAGGTCAGTCAGGACGAGCGTTTCCTTAATCCTGACGCACACACACACACACACACACACACACACACACACACACACACACACACACACACACACACACACACACACACACACACACACACACACACACACACACACACACACACAGATTAAACATCACAGTCTGCTCTCAGATTATCTCTGTCTGTGTCTGTTTTTCTGTCCTTGTGGGGAAGTTTCACCTGAACTTCACCTTTACTTAATCGTCTCATCAGTGTGTGTTTACGCACATTTATTCATTTATTTATTTATTTTTTCTCCTCAATTGTCTGCATATATATTAATAGTTAATACCAAGCTTGGTAAATCGTCACTAAAGGACGCCGTGTAACGACGCCGAACATAAGAGACTTAACGTGTAAAAGCTTTATCTAACCAGAAATACCAAAGGAATTTTAATTTGATTTTTATTTGTCTCAAACGTGCACAAGCATAAAACAAACGGTATATATAATAATATTAAAAAAATAGTACATTACGATGAAGTGCAAGTTCAAGAAGGAGCTGAAGGAAACAAAGCTGATCAAGTTCAGACCCCACTTATATGGTCATATATAATACAATTATATATAAAATACAAATACATATATATATATATATATATATATATATATATATATATATATATATATATATATATATATATATATATATATATACGTATATACACATATATACATAAATACATACACACACACACACACACACACACACATGCATGGGTATTCGTGGAATTCCCTGGAACGCCCAGGGCGAGACTCGGACGCCGCGCTGCTTTTTCCTGTTTGCCTGTCGCCGCTGACGACCCCCACTTCCTGTCCCACTTCCTGTTCCAGGCGGGTTTCCTCCCGTCGCCTTAGATGGACGTGGTCCTTCTGAGGCATAGACATATATACGTATCCTCCTCCTTCTATGGAGCTGCTGCAGGGGATTCTGGGTAAAACCATAGACATGTCTTCTTGTAATTACCCGATGTGAGTCACACATGCGCAGTGGCCAACATCATCGGTCATCTTGGAAAGCAACATACGGCAACACCACTTGGACAAACTGTCATTACCCACAACAAACATCAAACATCAGATAAATCCTGGCCTTTTTTCATTACCAAAACTTTTATAGGAAATCCAAATCCAGCTCTATGAATGTAAAATGATTGTAATGTAATGTTAAAAATGTGTTAGTCAATACCATTCCCAACTGAAAAAATATGAACATATGCATCTCTCTCTATATATGATCTAAACACACACACTATATGTATATATATATATATGTATATATATATATATATATATATATATATATGTATATATATATATATATATATATATATATATATATATATACATATATATATATATATATATATATATATATATATATATATATATATATATATATATATATATATATATATATATATATACATATATATATATATATAGAAAGTACCGGGATAGAAGATTTACAAAAAGGTGAGCGAAGCAGCATTTGTGCAAACGCCAGACCAGATCAAGCTCCACTGGAAAACGCTGAAAAAGGTGAACTACAGGGATAAGAAACAAAACCACTTCTCCTGGGGCCTGTACTACGAAGTGGGATTTGGGGTTAGCGAGGTAACTTCAGGTTTAACCCTGGGTTTTCAGGACTACGACGGTGGTTCACTTCTTACCGGGGTACATCGCCATGGTAACTTATGCTGAACAGCTAACCTGCTCCGGAGCAGGTTATGTTCGAGATACAGATCGCCGGGTATAAAAGCACCGCCCACTGACCAATCAGCTCTCTTGGAAAATGACATGTCCTTTCGAAGAGAATCCAGTGGAGCTTGGTGCGCGAATCGTGAGAGGATCCCTCCGAAGAGAACGCGTATTCAGGGACCACCAAAACCCCTTTGCTTTCCCTGTATGAACGATCCAAAAAAATAAAAAAAAAAGGAAAAAAGAAAAAAGAGGTGGAGGAGAAAATAAAAAATAAATCAATCAACCCTAACCTAATTAACCCTAACCCTAATAAAACAAATCATCACCCAAAATCCGATGTACAGTCAATCCAAAACTAATACCAATTAAATAAAGAAATCAAGAAGAAATCAAAAAGAAGATGCATTTGTAAGGGGATAGCAAAAAAGGGATTTTCAATTTCGTCCCTCGAACATTCTGAGAAGTCCCTTTAAAATACTAAATACCCCCCTCCTGAAAAAATTAAAAATTAAATAAAATAAATAAATAAACCCAATTCTTTGGTACAGCATCAGCACAAGTTATCGGTCAACAACAATAGTTATAGAACCAATATATACAGACTGTCTCAGAAAATTAGAATATTGTGATTTTCTGTAATACAAACACAAAAACAAAAAAATGTCATACATTCTGGATTCATTACAAATCAACTGAAATATTGCAAGCCTTTTATTATTTTAATATTGCTGATCATGGTTTACAGTTTAAGATTAAGATTCCCAGAATATTCAAATATATGTTTATATCCCTATGAATTTACGCATTTATACAGTCAGCGATCTTTTGCCAGCTGTCTTTCCTGCATTTTGCAGCTGCAACTGTGTTGCTTTTTGCCTGTATTATATGCCTATACTCATCATATTTCCGTAAAATTATTGTTTGCTCTTCGCTACTGAAATAAGCGGCTCTGACAGCGGACTTCTCCATGCTTGCGATTGGTCATGCGCTGAAAACACCGCCCCTTTTATGTGCACGCGCTCATATCCAGATTGGAGAAACCTGGGTTGATATACCGAGTTGATAACCACCGTCGTGTGACCGCTTAGCGTGATTGCAATTGTCCGGGTTAGTGAATCTGGATAAGGAAAAGATATCCTGGATATGTTGAACTTGCTTCGTAGTACAGGCCCCTGGGCTGTTGATTTTCCGCCGTGCTGCTGTTATTGTTGTTGTTTTGGATTTGGATCCGGGAAGAAGAAGCAGAAATGAGGGGAATGGCGTCATGACGTTCTCCGTGCGTCGCTGGTTTGATCCAGATATCCCAAATGATTAAGGGGGCTGCATTGGGACCCAACGCACATCTCGCGGGATCGGGACGGTTTGAATTTTGCTGCGGGCGGGAGCGGGCGGACAAAAAAAAAACACTGCGGGATAGGGATGTAGCCTAGCGAC